>NW_010156218.1:90089-113114 GCF_000695765.1 Mesitornis unicolor
ACTTGCCAGCTTCACTGCGACCTCTTCTCAGTACAAGAGCACAGAAGGCAGCAGGTACAGGGGAGTAGATGTTATGTGCACAGCCAGAGCCAGGTCCAAGAAAGCAACTTAAGCTGGCCAGAGAAGATAGCCTGGGGAGTGGGCTGGTGGGGGGTAGTCAGGCAGGCAGCACGGAGGCAGCACAAGGAGCAGAACTGGGGTTGAAGCTGCGCCAGGGCAGGGGAAAGCCAGCTTTCCTGCAGTGAGAGTGCAGACACCTCTGATGGGGTCCTCAGGTAAAGGTGGACCTGAGCAGGAGGTGACCTGAAGGGCCCAGTGAAGGCAGGACACTTCGCTTTTGGGTTTGCCACCACCACACTCTCCAATCCTCCACTTTATGTATCTCTTCACCCCAGTCTGTGCCACTAAACCTGCCCTTCCCTTCTGCTCCCCTGGAAACTCCCACAGCTCCAACACCCACCACAGCACAAAGAGCTGCATCATGCCCCAACCATCCCTACACCCCTGCCCTGCCCACTTAGCCTGACTGCAGCACGCAAGCTCACCATCAGCTGGGCTACAACCCCATCCCCATGGTGCCTGCGCTGCCATCTCGCATCATCCTGTTGGGCTCCCTGTCTACATCATGTCAAACCCACTCCCCCTCCTGCCAAACCCATCTGCTTCCTCCACTCTTCCCACTCCCACATCTCCTGGCCTCCCCCAGACCTCCTCCCCCTCATCTACCCCTCCCCTTCCCACCAGCTCCTTGCTGCTCTCTTGCTTTGAGCCTCACCTCTTCTCCAGCATCCCAGCCCCACCAGACTTGAGGGTGGCAAGCCTTTCCCAACCAACTTCCTCACCCCATCTCACCCACACCAGGGGAGGTGCAGCATCGAGGATGAAGAGCTTCAGGCACAGGGTCCCTGGGGAGGTGGCAGTCATGCATGCCATGAGCACCTACCATTCTCAGGGTGCTCCATCTCCCCGATGCTGCCGTCGGGTGTGGTGCGTTCGTAGTGATCCTCAGGTAGGGCTAGTGGCCCGATGCGGGGCCCCGACGATGATTTGCTGCTTGGGGTCTCTGACTCCTCCAGCCCGCTGTCATAGTAGCTGTGCTGGGAGGGATCCTGCAGGTCCTGAGCCTGGCTGGTTGCAGAGAACGTCACTCGGCGATGAGGTAACTGGGAGAGAAGAGAGAAACTGTTGAATCACCCACTCAGCAGATGAAGGCAAAGGGTGGGTCATCAAACCTGACCCCTAAATAGAAGCAGAGCGCTCCTACCTGGTGCTCCCAACACCAGCAGGGTCCCTCATTGATCCCCCACAGCCAGTCCAACAGACATGTCACTGGGCTCCATGAGGACCCCATCAGACACCACCCCATGCAGGGAGCACACCCTGCACAGTCCCTGTGCTCCCCTGACCTAGCAGCTCCCTCCACGGCTCATGCACCAGACTTCTCTTCCACCTGCAGACAACCCTGGGCAGATGCCCTCTCCCATGACAGGCAGGATCCAGAAAGGTTCCCCACAGTATCCTGAATCCTTGATCCCCACCCCAATCCTTCATCTAGGGTCTCCACTTAGCACTCAGACACTGCACGTACCTTTGAAGCTATCAGAGACCCACCTGGCCAAGCCCACCTCTCCCAAGAGCCTCTTTAATGGGATCACTGCCCAGCACAGAGCCTATGGTGACACCAACCCTGGCCTTCCAGCCTCTGGTGCCACACCAACTCTCATCTAAGAGTTTCCACATCAAGGGTCACCATCGCTTCTTTCATCTGCTTGTTAAAAATTTCGAAGACCCTACTTCACACTTTCTCTCCCCAGCTTTGCCTTGTGCTGTGGAGGAGTTCCCTACAAACAGCCCTTAAGCTCCATCATTATCCTCCTCCAAATCCTTCCATAAAATCCTTCTTTGTCATGATTAGTGAGGAGTGGAAAGGGTAGCACAAGTTCATAGGGCAAGAGCAGGATGATGAGTGCAAAGAATGAAACACAAAGAGAGAGAAAAAGACACAAAATCACCCGTAAATGTAGGAAAGAGCCCAAGAAAGGACCTATTTGATGGGGATCTAAGGATGATCAGGAGAGAGAGCAACCAACACACCATTTAGGCTAAATATCTTTTTTGCTAATGTCTTTACCACAACTGAGTGGCAATCAGGCATCCCACACAGCCAGCACCAACAAGGAAGGGGAAGGAATAGAGACGAACAGAGGGAAGGAACACACAGGGAGCATTTAGATGAGCTAGCTGCTTTTAGGTTGGCTGGACCTGATTAAATTCACCCCAGGTGCTTAGAGACCTGATTTAAGTAACTTCAGAGCTGTTAGGACTTTTTTTTTCCTCCTTTTTTTTCTTTTACTTTTTTTTTTACAGAATTTGTAGAGAATCAGGGAGCTTCCAGAAGACTGGAAGTGAGCTAAAATAGTGCCTGTCTTTAAAGATGAGAAAAAAGAAGAGCTGGAGAATTATAAAACAGTTAGCTTAATTTCAGTTCCTGGAATAATACTGAAACAGATAAAAGAACTCTTTGTAAGTACCTACAAGATAACAAGGAAATGAGTAACAGCTACTGTAGGTTTGTCACAAACAAACATGTCAAGCTATTGAACTTCTTCCTTTGAAAAGACATCAGGCCTCATGGATGGAGGAGGAGCAGCAAATGTTATATCTTGACTTTAGGAAGTTTTTTGACACTATTTTAGATGATATTCTCATAAGTAATGCAGGAAAACAGTGTAGGTGCAGCATAGTACATCTCTGCTTAGGTAATATAGTGCAATTCGCTGCAGGGTGGATGCAAAGCATTTAGGAAGTTGTATTCAGAAAGTAATTACTGAAGACAGGCCTTTCAGCTGGGACGATGTATCAAATGAAATCCTTCGAGTTGTGTCCCGAGTCCATTGCTAGCCTGTATTTTCATTAACTGCTTGGATGACAGATGTGGAATATATCTGTCACATTTGCACAGTCGGGAAAAATAATCACCACGCAAGCAGCAGGCTGGCTGAAAGATTGGGGGTTACAGCAGATCATGGGTTGACTATCCGTCAGCGGCATCAATCTCTCACCAAAAAATGCATCTATATTGGGATGCGTAAACAGGCGCTTTGTCTTGAAGTCACACAGGGATCTGTCTGCTCTGCTGGGCTCAAGTAGGACTCCAGAGGCAGAGCTGTGTCCAGGCTGGGCATCACTTCCAAGAACACCAGTTAAGCAGAGAGGAACAGAAACAAGCAGCTGTTAAAAATCATGACAAAGCAGAAAAAGACCAAGGAAACTGGTTTGGGGAGGAAAAAGCTATGGGTGGCAAAGGCAGCACTCTTCAAGCTCATAAAAGCCTTATGAAATGAGAAAGATGCTGCTTTGGACCACGGTCAGACAAGAAGGAATGGATTTCACGTGCAGCAGGGAAGACCGAGGTTAGCCACTATGGGAAAAGACAGAGGTAGGTGAAGCCAAGTGCAATGGATTGCCAAGGCAGTGGCAAGGAGTGCTCTTTGTCATTAAGGGATATTGCACCTCTCAGGGGGTCTTGATGTACAGCTTTGAAGAAGCTGACGTCAAGGCAGCCCTGTCCACAGCAGAATTGTGTGCAGGCCTCCAGAGGTCATCTCTAGGCTGTGCAGCTGTGCAAAACCTGCACAAAACCTGCACAAAACCTGCCTTCGCTGCCCAGACATCACTGCCCACTGTGATGGGCAATGCTGTCCCACAGCTTCCTCCTGCCTGGCCAAAACTGCTTTCCTCTGTCACCATCGCTCATCCCTCACTCGAAGTTTCTGCTTTCACTCTGTTCTAGGCTGTGCAGCTGTGCAAAACCTGCACAAAACCTGCACAAAATCTGCCTTCGCTGCCCAGACATCACTGCCCAGACATCACTGCCCACTGTGATGGGCAATGCTGTCCCACAGCTTCCTCCTGCCTGGCCAAAACTGCTTTCCTCTGTCACCATGGCTCATCCCTAACTCGAAGCTTCTGCTTTCACTCTGTGCTTGTAAAACCCCAGACAAACAGCTAGGGCTCCTTGGGGTGCCTGCAATAATGCAAACAAACAGCCTCAGAAACCCAGCCTGTGACAGCCACTATCCGTCCCCTGAGAGGTCTCCATCCAAATAGCATCACTTTTACCCAAAAAAACAACTCCTTTGAATGTCACATCCTGCCTGGCAGCCCTTGAAAGGGCTCTTCGCCTCACTGCAGGGCAAAGGCATCCCAAACCCAATCCCACTCCCCTCTGACCGACCCTGCATGGCAGCGTGGTGCTGACAGGGGTTAGTGCCCCACCATGCCGTGACCAATGCTCTTCAAAAATAATAGTGGCTTGTGTCTGGTTGAAGCTCTCCACTTGGAGAGCCTTGTTCTGGAGTCACAGAAAGACACTGAATCTATTTGTCTGGCACTAACTTACAGAAATTGGGTTTTGTTTGACCTTTCTCTGCTAGGTTAAAGAGCCTTTCAGCACGCAGTGTTTTCCGCACAAGAAGTTGCTTGTACAGTGCAATCAAGGCACTTCTCAATCTTCTTTTTGACAAGTTAAACCAACTGAGTTCCTCAAGTCTCAACCTGCAAGCCAACAAACCAGTCTCATAGCCCTTATCTTCACTTGCCCCAGTTTTTCCCCATCCTGCATTGGAGGTGATCCCTGCAGCGCTGCTGGTGCCATCTCACCAGGGCTTTTTGCTGCTTCTCCTCCCTCGCAGCTTTTTTCATCTGAAGGCTGTATTAGCCCTTTGGAGGGAGCAACATGAGCACTCACACTGAGCTACTCATGCAGTGTGACCCTTAAATCCATTTTAAAGTCAGTGCTTTCCAGGATATAAACCAGCATCCCCTATTTCTCAATGTACAGCTTTGCACTGGCTGCGTTAAAATGCACTTTGTTTAAATGGGCCCAGTTTACCAAGCAATCTGGATTGCTCTGCATGACTGCTTTATCCTCATCATGATCTCCCACTCCACCAATCTCCATGTCAGCTGCAAATTTTATCAGCAGTGATTTTATATTTACTTCCAGATCATTGATTACACCGTTGAATGGCAGCAGGCACAGCACTGCTGCTGAAGAGCTCCTCCAGGACAAGCTTGGTCCAGGAGGACTCCAAACCAATGACTGCTTTTCTTCGCTAAGCTGTTGATAAACCAGATCTCCATCTACCTAACAATGCTTTGCTTATAATGAGCAGTGTTAATTCCAAATAATAATAGTAATAACATAAAGCATTATCAACTCGGCGTCTTCGTCAACTCCAAGTTGCTCGTCCGCACGCCGTAATCTCACACCAACATAAAAACAGCTCTGCTGCTTCAGACCCACAGGTATGCCCAGAGCAGATCCTGTTCCTCACAGTGGCTAGGAACTGATGCCTAAGGAAAGGTTTAAGAGCTGGTCCTGTCATGTAATGACACTGCCCAGTATCCCTTCCCATCGAACTGTGCTGACTGACGTCAGTGCTATTTCCATCCCCGAGTTTCCTGCCTCAGCCATTAATCCAGTTGTTCCCCGGGGCTGGCGAGGACGGCATGCAGTGCACACAGCATCCTCATCTCTGTCACAGCCGGCTCACAGCATCTCTGCCCTCCCACTCCTCCTGGCCCATCCCGTGGTCCCCAGCTCCATTAACACCCCTGGATCAGAGAGCTCTTGCTCCAGACCTTTCAAGGCTCTATAGCTCAAATTATTTTATTCCATTATTTCAAATGACACCACTTCAAGGTGATGATATCTTTGCTGGTTAGCAATGCATTGACAGGTACTGCGTCCTACATTGCGTCCTACATCTCAGGCCAAATGACTACAAAAATTTATTGAAAACTTTTGCATTTTTTATATAAAGAGAGCTCCTGCTCCAGACCTTTCAAGGCTCTAAAATTATTTTATTGCATTATTTCAAATGACACCACTTCAAGGCGATGATATCTTTGCTGGTTAGCAATGCATTGACAGGTACTGCGTCCTACATTGCGTCCTACATCTCAGGCCAAATGACTACAAGTATTTATTGAAAACTTTTGCATTTTTTATATAATTAACAATTTTGCAATTTCCATTTGGAAATGACAATAACTGAATTACAACTCTTCTTAGCACATTTTTTAAAGTGCTCCTTACTGTGTTTAGCTTGTCAAAATTGATTTTCCCCCAATGTTTTTGGCTTTCCTTGTCAATTTTCTATACTCCACAACTACTCATTTCCACTAATTGCTATACACTCCTTCTTTTTTCCCTTCCCCTCCCCCAGTGTTTATTGCTTTTCCTATTTATTTTCTATTCTGCTTTTCCTATTTCTAACTGCTCTCTCCACTCTACCACTGCACTAGAATGGGATTTGCGGTAAAGCTGTCTATTTTCTTTGCTGAGGAATTGTAGCTCTTTGAAAAAAATCCTTTCAAGGGCTCCCCAGCGCTCGCTCTTGTATTCCTGATGGGGGAACCTGCCTGTGCCAGCCTGTACATCTGAGCAGCAAACTGAACCCCCGTCCCCCACTTCCCGCAGGGAGCGCCGGCACTGGCGGCTGCCTCCAGCAATGGTGGATGCTGTGATGAAGACATCCATCCCCTGGTAAATCCTGCAGGTTTCTGTTGTGCCGCAGCTCATGCTTTTGCTTTTGGTTTTGGTTTTGGTTCTGTTTTCTCTGAGCAAGGAGTTTAATGACCCCCATCCTCTGCGAAATGCTCTCATGCCTTTTTGACTTCACGCCTGCTTTTGGCCTCTGTGGCATCTTGCAGCAATGAACTCTCTGCCCCTGTGCTACACAGAAAAGCACTTCTCTTTGGTTTTACATCTGCTCCCTGGTAATTTTTTCCTTGAACTTCTCCTACCTGCAGGGTTATGAGAAAACATGAGTAATTGCTCCTCGCTCTACCCCTTTCCAATTTCACAGATTCGTGCCGCATCCTGCTTTGCCGTGTCCTCTGCGAGCTGCAGCACACGCGTACGTGCAGCCCGTCCTCCTGTGGATGCTGGGCAGGTCGGGCCAGCTTTCGCTGTCCTTCTCTGCGCCTGGTCTACCTCTGTCACAATGGGGAAGCCAGGTTCACACACATGGGTCTAAGTTTGGGGCTTATTTGGCTACTGCAGGGACTTGTTTTGATGAGAAATTTTCTCAGGCTCTCCCCGACAGCCTTCCCCAGCCTGCCTGGTCCTGGTTACACACCCCATAGCCATCCAGCACCAAGGTCCTGGTACCGTCCACTATGACGGTCCCCACCCATGGATGCTGGAGGGGGACCAAGGGGATGCCCTCTCTCCTCAGCCCCACTCTGCTCCCTCCTGCCTCTCCCCATCATCATAAACATCTCTAGCTCACAGCAGGACACACACCAAGCTGATTCTCCTTGCTAAACCTGGGATTGGTGGGGGAAAGCCAAAAAGCAAACTTGGTGTAAACAGGAGTGCTGCTAGGAGGGACTGGGGGCTGCAGTGTGTCACATTGGCTCATCCTGAACGTGTGGCATCACCCCCTACCTATGCAAAGAGCAGGGACAGAGTAGAGGAAGATGCAGTCCCATCTGATGGATCAAAAATTACTCTGTTCACAAAGGAAACCTTCAAATCCACCCTAGGCTCCTCTTTTCCTGCTGTCAGGAAGGGTGCAATGTGGAGGTGAGCCACCCTGCTCCAAACAAGTGCCAGTTAACACTGAGGTGGGGGAAATACCAAAATAGTTAACTACGTCGCTGCTGGTCTGCAAGCAGGATCTGCGGCGAACGGGCTCATCTGGCAGCTCCTGCGCCTCCCCGCATGCCAGAAGCCTCAGCGGCCTTTCAGCCAGCTGCCAAAGGAGCCTGCTTCCCCAACAGCCGCCACAATGCAGCAACTCACAGGGCTGAAAGTGAAAAGCAATGTCAGACCCAACGCCCGGAATATAAAAATAAGTGACAAGGGAGCCATTGTAGCACACGAGTTAGCCAAGTTCAGATTAATTCATGAACCCCCTTCTCTTTTACAAACCAACCTGGAGCAATGCAACATCCCTGGTTACTGAAAAAAAAACCCAAATATATGCCTAAGGACCATGCCCCAAATTATACAGAACCAGCTTGTCATGTATGGAGGCTTTGCTGCATGTGGGAATTATTTTATTTGCTAGTGTCATGGCTGAAGAGGAGCACAGCTCCAGCACAATCCAGCACAGGCTTCGGAACAGGAGGCTGAGGGGATTATTATGCCCATGGAAACCAGGACAAGCCTCCAGGAAAGCTGGACCTGAATTCCCAAAAACCGCCCAGGGCAACACTCTAGCTCTAGGAAACAGGACACAACCTCAGTTCATAGCCGTAAGCAGTCGACCATTTTACAGCTCGTCTGAGCAATGGCATGTGTTTCTGCTGGTGTTTTGGGGTGAGGATGTAGTCAGAGCACACAGTTCCTTCCATCCCACGCTACCCCAGCAGCACACTGTCCGGTCACTGCACTGATTTTCGGAGAAGAAACCCCCCAAGAGCATCCCCTGCTCCTCCTGTACCCACTCTCACACGCAGGGCTGCCATACCTGGATGTGTTGCGAAGATCTCACAATGATCACCAGGCAGAGCACAGGATGAGGGAAAGCACTTGCATACAAGCTGCAAGGGCAAATACTGCCCTGGCTTGGTGTCAGCCTCCTGACACCTATGGCAAACCTCTGTTCCTCAAGGACTGTGCTTTTCCTTCCTGTGCCACTCTGGTGCCCTTCATGGTTGGAGCATCCTCTCTACCCCAGAGGTTCCTCCCTTCCCTGCCACAGCATCTCCAGGTGCAGATTTTCAGAAGGGCTCACTATCACTTTGTAAAGTGAACCAAACCATGCCAGAGCTGCAGTTCCCAGCAGTACTGGATTGCTCCCTTTTAGCACAACATGGAGAAATTAAGGAAAAAGCTGGTGCAGAGCAAGGGAACTGGTGCTGGGGGCTCTGCCTGCTTTGAACAAGGGAGAGACCAAGCAGGAAAACTGCCTGCCTGGATCTCCAACCAGCACAAACAAGAGAGGGAGACAGACAGATCCAGCTCTAAGAAAAGTTTTGGTTTATGCACACCTGTAAGACCCCTCCTGCATTCAAAAAAAAACATTCAGACCTTCCCAAAATTTTGTCACTGAAGGTGCTGAAGGCCCAGTTTTCTGATCTACCAGTCTGTCGATTTGCTAGGGTCACCTCCATCACAGTTACTGTGGTTGCACAAGGCACTTTAGCAAGGAGCCTGACAGCTCTAGTCCACCTGATATTCACGGGGTCTTGTTTGTTGGCTGAGCTATGCACACAAATCACTGTGCCCATCCCCATCCCAGTGTCTGACATGAGGGTTATTCCTAACAACCCTTTAGCTCTTTCTCCGTTGAGAAATGAAGCTACAGAAGGAATCCACAGCTGGAGGAAAGACTCACAGGAATCCATGTGAATCACACCTCCCTAAACCAGGTGTTATCCAAAAGCCAACTGCTCACCCTTCTACGTGGCAGTTCGCACGGCTCCCATTGCTGACAATGAGCAAGTGCTGATCTTGCAGCCAGAAGAGAGGTGCTACAAGTCCTGCTGAGATAATGAGAGCAGAACAGCCATCCTAAAATGGACACTGGATCCCGAGGCGCTATTTAATGAATAAATCTGGGTAAAATGTGGACTGACTCCACATAGGTGCCCTGAAGCCTCCTGAAATTTGCATGATGCTCAAAGAAGCCGCCAAAGCCCGGTGCCAACCTGCCTGGTCATATCGAATTTATCTAACTTATAGCAAGATCTAACACAATTAGAAACCCATTTAGACAGCTTCGGGACAGAGATTGCCTAACCTCCCAGCCTAACAGAGCTCTGAGCCCATCAAGGATGTGCAATTTGGCTTTTCTTTGGTTGAATTGAAGACTGGAAAGAAAAATACGGGAATAAATCATCTGAAGGTTGAATCATAAAATCTAAAAGGGTCATAATCTTTATGGAATAATGTCTAAATTGGAGTGGCCGTGGTGTCCCGAAATGTCTATCACCTTCAAGCTGATAATAGAGCCATTCTGTAGATAGTTGGTATAGAGCGGAAATTGCTCGGGACACAGAAGGAGGTCTCATAATCATGTTAAAACCATCTGAAGATCCCAGGGAGAAAAAGGTTCCAGGACTGGGAGCAGCACTTGAATAAAGCCCTCAAGGAATCCAACAGCTGCAGAGTGGGAAAATAATGCTGGGAAAATAATGAGCTAATCTGGCTCCCAGTTGCACCCAGTGGAGCTGACAGATAGTATTGAAAGCTCTGGGGAGAGCAGGGGGTACCAAGCCACAGGCTCAGGGCTCTAAGAGAAAAAAAAAGAGAGATAACAGGAATGCTTCAACAGAAGACTTTGCACAGAAAAAAAAGTCCAGTTGTTGCAATCAGATAGTTCTTCAAGTGAGTTTCTTGTTTCAAAGTTGGGGCAGGGGGGATATTTTTGCTGACATGTAAAGATGAAAAAAATGATGCTCTTGCAAAGGTAACTTTCACCTCAGAATTCAAGACAAGTATTAATTATAAGGCTAAATTCAGAAAGGTCAGTCAGAATCGTGCCTTTAGAAATTATTAGAAAATACATATCTATCTATCTATCTATATGCATCTATAGCTGTTGATTGGCTTGAGCCAAAACAGGAAAAAAAAAAAGTCAATGTATGCTGATTTGTTTTCAAATGGAAAATTTTCCCCTGACGGCATCCTTGGTTTCTAATCACCTCTATTTGCATAGGCAAAGGGCATTAGTTTTTCCTGCTTGGTCAAGGAACTGTGTCTATTCCATACGTCTGTGCACCAACACACTCTGGACGTCAGCAGAGCCCTCACTTTAGTTGTCTACAACCAACCTGCACCTAATGGTGGATGATGATACAGGTAAGACAAGCGTTCATTTGGAGACATCAAACTGGTAAGACAAGGCATATTTTAAGGCTTGTTATGGCCACTTATCTTGCCAGCACCGATGTGGCATTAGCACCCTTAGCACAGGACTCCTGGTATAGATGAGCTGAGGCACCTTGTCTTGAAGAAGCAGGACCGTTCCCCTTCTTGTAGTGGCTCCCTTTCTGCCATATCTTACCCATCCTCTGCCATGTCCTGAAATACTCTCCTTCCCAATTTGCTCTTAAGGAATAACCTCCATAGTCAAAGGGTAGCTATCCCTGTGCCCTACCCACCACCTGCATCACCACCCACACCGTCACTCATTGTGTACACTGTGGCAGAGCCAGGACGGGTGCAGGAAGAGCCAAGACCCACATCCTCCTCAGAACATCCTGCCTTGGGTCTCTAGGGGCTGAGGAGCTACCCAGGCAGGGGGTGGTCTGCCAAGAGCCCATGGTGTTCTTCTGCATCACAAGATGGATACCACAAGGCTGCAGAAATGAGTCTGGGGCACAAGCTGATTCCTAGCACTAGGGAGGAGATGGAGGTGTTGTTTGACAAGAGTAGTTAAGAGTTTGGCTGCCGATTAAAAGCAGTAAGGTTTTGTAGCAAACCATTGAAGAGGGAAGGTGGAAGGTACAAATCCTATTGCGATGTCGTCTCCAGCTGGCAAGAAGAGTAAAGGGATCCTCAGAAATGCCTTCAGGAGTCAGCTGTGTGAAGACCATTTGTGAAATGCATCCCACCCAGTGTCAAGATCTCTCAGCATGAAACACTAGCAGGCTACAACTTCAGAGTCCTTTGCCCACCCCGAGGATGTCCCAAACACCTGCCCATCTACAGTCCCTTGTGAAACCACAGTCCTGAAGAGCGGAGGATGGAAGAATCCAGGCTGGGAAGAACATCTCAAAGGAAGCTTTTGCTTCACTCCTTTCCTGTGCAAAGCCCTCTTGTACAACAGCTCACCAGCCTCCTCAAGCAAGTGGGAGAATCAGAAACACCCAGGCTACAGCTTAACACTATTGAAGATCTGCTGTCCTAAATTTAATATTTTACCCTGGCCTCAAATCCTGGTTGAGCTGTCAAGTCCTGGTCCAGACCTTGCAGGTCATGGCTCAAGAAAAAAATTCCTGAACATTAGAGAAGGTTTCGGAGCTCTCTTCTCTGGGCAAGAGACATCCTGATAGTCCCTAATAAACTGTGATCTACTTGAAATCCTTCGGAAAAATAGCCCAAGCTCCTCCAGGCACTTCCAGGGTCTTGAATCAAAACACCCTGAAAAGGTCTCACCCAGCCTGAATAATAACGAAGGGCTCTTCAAACATCTGAAATACTGATTTTGCTTTCTACTGGGCTTGAGTGCTTTTGATGAAGAAGCAGAAAGATTAACAGATTAGCGTAAGAGGAACATCAGACATCACATTAACAAGACATTTAGAGCACGAACTCGGTCCTGAGCTCAGATGAGGAGTTCCTCCCCCCCCCAGCAGAGACCGATATCTGTCAGAGTCTCCCTGGCAGCAGCTTTGCAGCTGCTCAAGAGCATCGGGGAGTTTGGAGCATGTGAAAACCAGGCCATGTGGGAGCTAAATAGCTCCAGGCTTTCAGGTTGACTTGGGCCTTTGGAGATGTCTCGGAGGAGCTGAATCAGGGCACTCCGCTCGAACAACTTCGCTACGGAGCGGGATCGGTTCCAAGGGAGAGGTGGTGATTTTTCTGCCCTCCCAAAATGATGGATCTAAAGGCAGCTTTGATGACACCTGCCAAGATCAGCGGCCCAGCCATGCTGTGTTTAGACAGTAGGTCAGGAGATGGCTATTTTGCAAGTGAAGAGTTGCTCAGGATGTTTACATCCCAGCGCAGGGGCATCTTCAGGGATCTTTGGGCAGGACGCACAAGGTAGGGCTGTGAATGCCAAAATGGATTTAAACTATGAGATAATGTATGAGCTTTCTCCTGCCCTCCTAGCAGGTCACTGCCATAAACCTACTCTTCCACCCACTCTATCCTGTGAACGTCTGAAGGACTGAAACAGTAAACAGTTTACACCACATGAAGAGATTGATGCAAAACACCTAGGAGACATTTTTAAGGGAACTTGGAGAGTTTTATTTCTGTTCCTATGTCTGACTTCCTCTTCCCCCTGTGCTCTCAACCATGGGATTGAGTTGGGAACCCCACTAGGAAAAGAAGCATGCTCTACAGTGGGATATGGAAAGCAGGTGTTCAAGGGTGCAGAGTGAGACCACCAGAATACAATAACCCTTGCAGCCAGGTTCCTCCTCACCCATGCAGGCAGGCCCAGACCTTGTAGCACAGGGGAAGCAGAAGACACAGACATCATTTGAGCTCAATCCTTGTCTTCTTCAGCTGAGTCAAATAATCTCAGCCAAGAAGAGCACGTGCTCCCTGGGGTACCACAGGAGCAGGGGACTGTGAGAAGAGTCCCTTTTGGGGTTATCTTCACCAACCAACTTTGTTTCTCCCAAGAGCAGAGCTTGGGTTGTGTAACTGGGATGGACCAGCTTGCAGGGCAGTACGCAGGAGCACAGCTCTGCCATGGTTTCACGGGCAGGCACTTTCACAGGACAGGTATGCATGGGCATAGAGGGTGGAGCAGGAGGAAGGTGCCTGGGGCTTGGCACAGGGCTCAGCACCAGGGGTAGTGTTCAAATGAACATGCCAGCAGGAGGAAGATTTGGCAGGGCATCCCAAGGGCTGAATGTCCAAGAGCCCACAAACCATGAAGGGGAGCTCCTGTTCTTTGCCACTCCCCCCAGCAAGCCCCATATGAGTTAGCCCGGGCACAGCTGTACAGCTCTTGCACACAACTCACACCAGGGGTACAGGGTGGGCATCAGCTCCAGGGACACAACCACGCAGCATCCACCTCTTCACTGCTGCCCCATGCCCTCCTGGAGCTAAGGCAGATGGATCAGTATCCCTACCCTGAGCTGCTCCACGCATCCTTTAGCCCTCATCCTCCCCCACAATGCCCCACCTCGTCCTGCCCTACATCATGCACCCTCTCATTACCCCCAACCTCCATTCCATCCCATCCCAGACCATCCCAGCTCCAACTTCACCCAGGAGCACCCTACCCTCCACCCCCTTCAGCTGCATCCCACCCTTCGCCCTTCACCTCACCCACAGCTTCCTGGCTGCCCTCTGGGGTGGAGGGACCACAAAGTGGCCAATGCCGGCAGCAGCGGGTTTTTGCCCCAGGATTTGAGTGAGGGATGAAGCAGGCTGCAGGGCTGGGCCCCGCTCCAGCCTGGGTTTGTGCGTGCAGGGAACAGCACTGCAGCTGAGAGCCCGGCCGAGCGGGCAGAGCAGTGCTGGGAATATCAATCAGGGCAGCTTGGACCGGGCGGCTGCCCACACAGCCAGAGCTTTCATTGCACAGAGGATCCACAGCTCTGCCCTCGGAGCCAGCCGGGGACTCAGCTCTGCGCAGCCGAGGGCTCAGCATCCCTCTGTACTCAGCATCCCTCTGTACTGGGGCCAGCAGACAGCTGGTCCAGAGAGACTGACGGGGAAAGGGGAGGTCACTGACTGAGCAAAGCAGGGCGAGAGATCAGGAGAGAGAGGGATGGAGAGAAGCAGATTCAATTGTTCAAGAAAAAAAAAAGTCCTTGAGATGCAAGCTAGGAACCCCATGTTCACCACAGACTAACACTGGCTTCAAGGGCATCAGGCAGGGGAGAGCCTGAGGGTCAGAAAAGCAAGAGGAAGAGGAGGGCAGGGAGGAATGAGCAGCAGCGGCTCAGCAGGGTGGGAAGAGGGGAACTGGCCCCTGCAAACAGCTCAGCCTGATGTGAGGAGCCCCAGATAGGTAGCACAGGCTGGGGGAGCCTTCAAGGGACCAAAGGACAAGGTCCCAAGTGCTGGTGGGGCCGGGGACTGTCAGGCAGGAGAGACCCAAAGCTCTCATTGATGAGAAAGGGGCAGTAAATGCCACTGCCTCCTTGCAGACATGCCATTACAGAGGAGTTGTGACCTACACAAAGCTGCTACGTACACCCCGCTGTCACCTCCCGCTGCGTATAGGCTGTGTACACCCCCCTCCCCACTGCCCCACACATAACTCTGTGCCACCTCTCCCTGTGATACTGGCTGTGTACCCCCCCATTGCAGTACAGGCTGCCCGCACCCCGCTGCCACCTCCTCCTGGAACAGGGCCTGTGGAGGAGACATGGGCTGAACCCGCCGTACCCCTGGCACACAGGGATGCACGTGTCCCTGCCACCCCTCCGTGGGGTATGGGCTGTGACACCCTGCTGTCACCTCCCACGCATGGAGCGCACCCCGCTGACACCTCCCCCTGCGCACACCCACGCCATCTCTGGCTGCAGACGCCAGGCTATACCGCGGGCTTGCTCGTCTCCCGTGCCTGAAGCTCTGCATTTTGAGGTCCCACATGCCCCAGGGTGCTCTGCCAGGCTCAGGCACCCCTCTCTGCCTTAAACCCAAGAGTTTCCCCAGCACAGACCTGCCAGCAGCCACCACACATTCCCGCCTTACTCATGGGGTTTGCAGCATCTTCACCAGCTCCCCAGAAGTCAGCACGGCATACAACCCATATCTCACCTCCCATCTTGTGCTCCCCCAGTTCCCACGGGCACCCCATGATGCTCACAAGCTGCTGTGCATTCAGAGCTGTTTTACAGAAACTGGCTGCTCTTCCCAGCACAGCCAGGGCTCAGCCCCCACTTTGCAGCCCCCGGGACCTCACCGACAAATCTGAACCAAGTGCAATCGATCCCAGGAGCAGGATCTGATTTGCAGTGCCTGGGAGCCCCTCCCAGCACAGGGTCTTTCTGAAACTGGGGAAAAGCAGAACAGGTCCCCCCTGAACCCTCAGCTCCAGCTGCAGCTCCTGGCTGGAGCCATTTATCAGCTCATTCCACGCCAACGACCTTGAGAAAAACCCACTGACCCAGGACAGTCAGAGACCTTCCCAGACATCTGCCAACACCTAAACCTGCAATTTATGGAGACTCTGAGCTAAATTCTCAAGCAAGATGATTTCATTTCTGTCCATTACGGTTACAATATTCGTCTCATCCATCCCCCCCACCCTCCCCGCAGAGAGTAATTAATCCTGCGCCAGGCTCCAGAGCCTGCAGGCAGGTGCAGGCGCCACTGCTGAGCTTGCTGAAGTTACCACCACTCCAGACAGCTTCTCAGATGGTGGGGGTGCTGTAAGGACTGGGAGCAGTTTTGGGTTTGCGCAGCTGGGAAAGGATGCGGCATAGCCCCCCCCCCCAAAAGCCCCAAAGGATGGAGCCTGGGAGATAGGCAAAAGAAAAGAAGATGCTCCCTCACACCAGCATCTGAGAGATTGCGTTCTCACCCCAGGTTCATCAAAGAGCTGCCAAGAGCAAGCAAAGAAGAGAAACCTCTCTCAGGAAGTTCCCAAAGGGAAGCAAATAGCAACACGGAGCCAAGCCCCCAGACTGCCCAGCCCAGCCCTGCAGGGACCAGTTATTTAGGTGGTTGCTGGTGTCTCCTTTCCTCCTCTGCAGCCATCCCATCTCCCCGCAGGTCCCAGCCCTGCCTGCCTAGGAGGCCCAGACACTTCCTGGATGGTTCAAGATAAAACCTTAACGCTGTTAGCAAAACAAACGAGGAGGCTGTGAGAGTCAAGGCTGGCACAGGGCTGAAACCACCGGAGCCAGAACCACTGGTTTCCCCAGATGATCTAATCTCTCCCAGTGCCAGAGCTCCTCTGCTTCTGCAGCCTGGTGCAGCCGGTTGGAGCCCCTGGGGAAGAGGTGAAGCTGGTGTGACGGGTGCAGGGATGTCTGCCCCAGTTTGAAAGAAAAAACCATGAGAAAGAGGAAAGGGTGGCCAGGGAGGGGTTCCCTGAGATGTGATGCTTGGCTGGAGGAAGGGGAGGCAGGGACAGCCCCATCCAGGGCCTGGGGAAGGAGTGCTGCACTGCACCTGCCTACCAGACCCATTCTCTCTCCAGTCTGCTGGGGACAAGAGCCTGGGCAAGCGTCACAGCAGCAGCATCAACCCCGACCTGCCCGCTGGGAGGGGCAGGGCCACCTTTCTGGGGAGTGCATGGCCTCCTGGCTCCATCACCCTCCCACAGCCCCACCACCACCAGCAAATCTGCTTGGGAGGACCTCTCCTTTGCTGCAAGGGTGCCCATCACATCCTGGGGTGCAAGGGAGCACTCCCCCCTGGCGCTGCTGACGCACCCAGGCTCCATCTGCAACCGCGTCCTCATTCCGGCACTGCTGCGGGAGAGAGGCAGGCATCTTCCAGCCCCCATCGGCAGGATTTGGGTCATGCTAGCCAGACACCACACAGCAGGGCTCTGCTTCTCTGTGCACTGGCTTTGGAAGATGAGTGGGACATGGGGATGAACCAGGAGAAGCTACGCAGGGGGATGTTGGGGTGGAAGATGGCTGGGATGTGGCTCAGATGCCTCCACATCCACATGTGTGTGCGACTGCATATGCGTGTGTTGGGAACCATGTCCTGGAGGAAGCTGTCTCTTTAGAGGACCAGGCAGTGACTGGGAGATGGGAGATGTCAATCTTGGGGCGGGGGGTGGTGGCAGGGGTGTACCATGAGGCCCTTCAACTGGCCATGCTGGGGCACAGCGGTGGGCTGGCTGAAATGGCTGACCCACGTGAGCATCACTTCTGGGTGCTGCAGGGCCTGGGCGCTCTGGTGGTTGAGGACGTGGAAAATAATGCCTGGGAAATTGCTGGGAGGGGCAGCAGGGAAAATAAGGCACAACTGGTCAAAAATAGAAAACTTTATTGAAGTCAAATCCAACAGGGCAGCTGAGCTCAGCCCCACGGCAGGAGCCCAGCCTGCCGTTCACTGGGGTACAAAGAAGGGAGCAGGGATCTCCAGAGGGCACAGAGGGTACAGCATGGTGGGGGAGCAGATGGTCCTCACCCACAGGGCCCCAAGAAGAAGGCAAAGCCACAGGCACTTGTCCCCCCTCTCCCTCCCTAGCCAGTTAAGGATAGACCCGAGAGGCGCCAAAGCAGAGACGTGGTGCAAGATAACTGGCCAGACAGCCTAAGGAAAGAGGGTCCTGCAAGCTCTGGGCTTGTCCCATCACCTCCTGGGACAGCTCCAAGCTCCAGTGCACACCAGCGAGCAGCCCTGCCCAGTCCACAGCCAAGACCGACCTCCGCCTCGCCCTGCACGCAGCAGAAACCCCCAGCGTGACCAAGAGCAGTGACCCAACCGCAGCACGCAGCAGAGACCCCGATGCCCTGCTCCTCTGGCCCTGAGCACCAGCCCTAGCCCATGACCAGACCCATGTTTGCCCAAAGGAAGCATCCTGATCCATTCTCCCCCTTCACAGCGGCTGCAGCACTGTTCCCGCAGAGCCATAGCTCCGGGCCCCAATGCTCACACTAAGGGAAGCCCGGTTTTTACCACACCGGCCATGGCAGAGGGCCCAAGCCTGGGGGAAGCCAGAGCCTGAGCCTGGGAAAAAGGCAAAGCTTTGGTCCTCCACCCATCCCCACCTGCCCAGGCAGCTGCAGTGGGTGCAAAGCTCCCTTTTTGGGTGGCTTTGTGCAGGGATGGTGAAAGCCTCAGCTGCGCCAGCAGAGCCGGGCTGGCAACAGCAAGGTTAGAGCTTTCCTTGCTGTTCCCCAGACAAGGGCAGGGCTGGAAACCATCCACCTGGAGCTGTGGAGGGAGCAGGACCAATCTCTTCTCCCCACGAGTCAGCCCAAGCAGAGGGATAGATGGGAGGGTGGGCATTGCCCTCCTCAGTGCTCTTAAAGCCAGTCCCCAGAGGGGACCCAGGCAGGTGGGATTCCCTCCCCGGAGCTCCCCATGCAGAGGCACATGCATGCATCGCCCTTCGCACCACCATCACCCAGGCAGCGCCACCAGGACCCAGACCCAGGCGCTCTGATGAGGGCTCCAACAGTTTTTGGCCTTCCTCCTCCCCACTATTCTCATCCCCTCCCTGCCTCACGACTGGGCTCCATGGTTCGGCTCCAGGGTAGTTCTCTGCCAGCCCCCCCCGGGGCCACGCATGCAGGGCTGAGGGCCAGTCCACGCTCACTCCCACACCTCTGTCCAGATGGCTCCCCGGTTCAGTGGGGGGGCCGCTGCCGGCCTCAGGATGAGCTCTCCTACCTGCTTGTTGGTGTATTTCTGGGGATTGGTGCGGTAGCTGTAGTCCGAGTACTGCTCGGAGCCCGTCGAGTTGTTGTCCCCGGTGCCAACAAAGGTGTTGGTGGCTGGCAGGTCCTGCACCACTTGGTGCTTCTTGGAGGCAGAGGGTGACTGAGGCTGCAATTGGATGGAGGGCAGTGGCGAGTTGGAGCGGTAGTGGCGACCGAGGTCTGGGCTGCCCGGAGGGTAGTTGAGGGGCAGGTGGATGCGGGGGCTGTCACTGACAGAGTCATTCATGAGGTTGAACTTGAGCGATTTCTGCAGCCCTGTCTCCTCTTCATCCTCCGTGGGCTTGGGCGGCTTTGGGGACTTGCTCTTCTTCACCTTGCTCTTGCTCTTACCACTCTTGCTGGCCTGCTTGGGTGCATACAGGTCCTTGGTCTCCTTCTTGCCTGCCTGGTAGCCGCTCTTGGCCTCCCGCTGCCGGCAGTAGCGCACCAGCACAACCAGCACGATGACCAGGGTGACAGCCACGATGCCAGCGATGACTCCAAAGAGGATGTTGCTTCGCTGCTTGCTGCGCTCATATTCAGGGTCTCCAGCGATGTCTATGTCAAGTGGCGTGTCCAGGCTGTGCCCCACCAATGTGTCCAGCAGTGTGCGGTTGGCCAGCGTCTCGTTGACGTAGAAGTGCACCAGCGCCGTGCCGTGCCGCGAGGGCTTGCCCTTGTCGTTGACACGCACTACCAAGCGGTGCAGGCCGTGGTGCTTGCGCAGGATCTCCTTCTCCAGGGTGATGTCTCCGCTGTGCGGGGAGATCTGGAAGAGCTCAAAGGGGTTGCCTCCTGTGATGCTGTAGGTCAGCTCTGCGTTGACGCCAGAGTCAATGTCCTCCGCCTTGACCTTGCTCACCTGCTGGCCAGGGCTGGTGTGGGGCAGGATGTGTTTGTAGGTGGCATTGGAGGGTGAAGTGATGAAGGGGGCGTTATCATTCTCATCCAAGACGTTGATGGTCACCCCCACGTAGGCAGACCTGGGAGGATCCCCACCATCCATCGCCTTGAGTCTGAAAGTGTACGTGCTCTGCTGCTCCCGGTCAAAAGAGATGCTGGAGAGGATGGTGCCAGTGCCATTCTGGATGACAAAATCACCGTTGTCTTGCTCCACCGACAGCTGGATGCGGGCGTTTTCTCCTTTGTCAGCATCGATCACCGTCACCATGCCCACAGGGCTGAGGGGCGGCATGTTCTCCATCACTGAGAAGTTGTAGCCGCTCAGCATGAACTTGGGGTCGTTGTCATTCCTGTCCATGACGTTGATGGCCACAGACGCTGTGCCCTTGAGGCTGGGACTGCCCTTGTCTGCCGCCACCACCAAGAACTCGTAGCGCTCCCGTTGCTCTCGGTCCAGTACCGCCTTCACCCGGATCTCTCCAGAGTCGGGGTCAATGGTGAAGGAGCCTTTGGAGGAGGGGTCTGTCACCAAGGAGTAAACCAGCTTGGCATTGGAGCCACTGTCAGCATCAGTGGCACTCACCTCCATCACCAGGTCGTCGGGCTCGTTGTTCTCAGGGAAGGCCACCTCGGTGTAGCTCTGGCTGAAGACGGGCGCGTTGTCATTCACATCCACCACCTGCACCTTCAAAGAGTTGGTGCTGGAGAGGGGCGGGTTCCCCGAGTCCACCGCCACAATCTCAATGGTGTACTCCTTCACCGACTCATAGTCCAGTGGTGTGGTGGTCTGTAGGAAGTATTTCTTCTTGCTGTCGCTCCCTGTTTCACTAGCCTGCCGTAGCTGGAATGGGACGTCACCAGCCACCACGCAGGTCACCACAGCATTTTCACCCTCATCTCGGTCGGACACCTGTACCAAAGCCACTGCTGTCTCTACTGGTACGTCCTCCGAGATGTTTGCCATACCATCCTGGTGGGTGACGAGCCCAATGCCCCGGATCTCTATGGAGGGCGCGTTGTCATTCATGTCCTTGATGGTGACCACCACCTGGGTGCGGGCGCTCTTAGGGTTGGCCCCCTTGTCCTTGGCCATGACGGAGAACTTGAGGACGTTGACGTCCTCGCGGTCGATGGGACCCTGCACAGTGATGAGCCCTGTGGTGCGGTCCAGGCGCAGCAGCCGGCGCACCATGTCTGAGGCTTGGTGGAAGGAGTAGTCGATTTCGGCGTTGGCGCCCTGGTCCGAGTCATTGGCTTTCACCTGAGGGATGGAGGGAGAAATGGTGAGGAGGAGGGCAAGGCGGTGTGTGAGCCCCTCTGCAAACCATGGCGCTACTGGGGGGAAAAACCAGGATTTCCTCTTCTGGGGCCAAGGACTATGAGGCAAAGAGCCTGGGACCGACCTGCAGAGCAGCTGGGAGTGGCCCTCCGGCACAGTCTTTTCCTTGCTCTTCCAGTGAAACCGGCTGGGCCGGTTGGCTGTGCTCCCCTCCCAGCCAGCTCCGGCATGCAGGGAATCCTCCAGGAACCTGTGCCTCCACAACCCAGGCAGCAGCGGGAAGGGATGGCTCAGGCTGCACCTGCTCCACAAAATCCTCCCCAAAAAGCAGCTCGAGCAGCTGAGGTGAGGATGAAAAGGAGGAAGGCAAGGATGTGTGGAGCTGCAGCAGCTCCTTCCTGGCATTCAGGGATGCGGCCAAGCAGGGATCGGGGATGCTTAAGCTCTGCACGGCATCAGCCATCCCTGCCCACCCATCAGGAGCTCTGCATTCACATAAACCTGCCTCTATGCCTATTATTTGCTTTCTAAAGAAGATGAGGTTTGTCTAACATTTGCCTCCCTAATCGGCTCTCCGAGCAGCCTCTTCTCTGCACCATTTGCTGCTTTGCCGTTATCTTGCTCAGCAGATTTGGATGGAGAACGAAAGTTGTTAAATGTAAATTCCACCTTTTACCTCCACTCACAAAAAAGGCGGAAGTCATTTTCCCCCTGAAAGATAAAAGCTGAGCAATGGCAGCAGCAGCGTCTCAGCCCATTCTCCTCCCGGCCGTGCAGCTCCCTTATCTGCTTCCAACTTCCATTCTCTTAACAGTGAAAAATGAATTCTTAAAAAAATTCACGTCAGAATTAGCAAGCAGATGAGAGCTGGCCTCGCTCCGCTTATTAAGATGGCAGCTGCAGATAAACAGATGTCGGCTACTATCATCTCAATGCCCCCTCCAAGCCAAATCCACCACGATCCACCCCCTTGGGCTCCCTGGGCCAGTTTGCACTGCTGCCGAAGATGGGGCAGAGCCCCTGGCCTCAGTAGCCAGCAAGGCACTCCCAGAGGCATGGGCAGCCCCTCCTAGATGTGCAGCAGGGATAATGCCTGCCCCCCATCTCCTGTGCAAGCCTCAGTTTCCATGGAGTGGCTGAGGGAATGCAATATATGAAAGGGTCTGTGTCTTGTCTGCAGGCAGCATGGAGTCCGGTTTGGCGTGAGGCCAGGTTCCCCATGGCCCTCGGGGCCCAACCTTCCCCATAACCCATAACCTGTAACCCTTCCCATAACCTGGAGCCTTGCTCCCTCACAACCGCCAGCCTTGCTGCTGCCCCTCTATCATGTCTTGCAGCCCCCACTCTGGCTGCACCTAGGAAGGTGAGGATGAGCAGTAGCTCATCTTTTCCAACCTTATCCCAGAGACCTGCCCTCCCACTGGCCCTGAGTGACCTGGGGCCTCCTATGGCTTGCAAACCTTCTAGGATCCCTCCTCCCCTGAGGAACCATGGCAGCAAGCAGCTGTATCAACACTCCTTGGGTTGTCCCTGCTGCAGCCAGGCAGGAGGACAGCTGAGGAGGAGGAGGAAGCCCTCACACTTACCTGGAGAACTGAGTGCCCCACGGGGCTGTTTTCAGAGAGCTCTGCCTCGTACAGGGCCTTCTCGAACTTGGGTGCATTGTCGTTCATGTCCAAGATGGTGATGCGAAGAAGGGCGCTGCTCGCCCGTGGCGGGTTGCCTCCATCCTGCACCTTGATGGTCAGGTCATAGGAGTCCCACTGCTCCCTGTCCAGGTTCCCCATCACAATCAGCTGTGGCTGCTTCTCATCCTGATCCTCAGCCACCTGCAGCCCAAAGAGCTCCTG
>NW_010156218.1:113209-113463 GCF_000695765.1 Mesitornis unicolor
GTTGGGGGATGGACAGGGTGAGAACAGGAGAGGCGAAGTTGGGGGTGTTGTCGTTGATATCGAGCACCTCTATCTGCCCCTCGAGCAGGCGTGGGCTGCTGTTCAAGATCAGGTCAGTGATGGAGACTTCGAACTCCAGGAAGCAGGGTTCTCCAGGCAGGAGGTGCTGGCACTCACGCAAGCTCTCTCGGTCGATGGAGGTCTCTGTGGTGTAGATGTCCCCCGTCTTGCCATCCACACGTAGGTACGGGGCC
>NW_010156218.1:113492-118015 GCF_000695765.1 Mesitornis unicolor
ATAGTCAGAGGCTAGGCTCCCTATGAGGGTGTTGGGGGGCTGTTCCTCCTGCACTTTGTAGACCACGCGCGTCCCAGAGACCAGGGCAGGGAGCTGGAAGAGGAGCCACAGGCCCAGGCAGGATGCCAGCGGTTTCATCCTGCGCTGCAGTGGAGCTGGAAGGAGACACAGACACCGGAGTTTAGGCAACCCCAGGCCCGCTCTGCCCCAGCCCACTTCCCTGACGCATCCTTTCAGGTGCACCCCCTGTGCCATGCAGGACCACATGTGGTCCCAAAGCAGCCCACCCCAAAGAAAAGGGTCTTCAGGGGCTCGCCTGGCAGAGCTGGTCCCAGCTGTGAGCTCCTAGCAGCCTCCACAAGCAAAATGCCCAGGAGGAGCAGTCCCGGCTTACGAAGTTCCAGGAGCTTACGAAGTTCCTGTGACGCCCTGCTCAAGTGAGCCACCCAGTCATTGAAACCTCAGTCCCAGCTTCCTGCGAGTGACAGAAAGCCACTCCCGCCACTGTCCACCCTCTTCTTCACCACGCAAACTGTAATTAGACCCAGCGAGGCACACTGACAGGGTGGACTGCACGCAGCCTGCTGCCAGCAACCCGATGGGAGCCAGCCAGGCTCAGAGACAGCTTCTCACCACAGAAACACAGGAGCATTGTGTGCCACTGCCTGCCACGCACGGCGGGGACACAGGGGCACTGCACGCGCCTGCCAGCCCCGCAGAAACTGGAGCACCGAAACGGGGGCAGGGGCTTTGCCTGCTCGGCAGGGATGCAGGGCTGCCACCCATCCATCCAGCACTGCTGGGACATGGGGCACTGCAGAGGTGCAGGGCTGCCACCCGCCTGGCACTGCGGGGACATGAGACACTGCCAGGATACAGAGCTACCTCCCATCCATCACTGCAGGGACATGGGGCAATGCAGAGATGCCACCCGCCCAGCACTCCAGGGACACGGGGCAATGCAGGTATTCAGGGCTGCCAACCATCCAGCACTGCAGGGACACAGGGCACTGTCAGGATACAGAGCTACCTCCCATCTGCCACAGCAGGGCCAGAGCAGCACTGCCCTCCCTGTGCTGCCGACACAGCAGCGCTGCCAGCCTCGCACTGCGAGATGTGAAGGCACCTCCCATCCGGCACTGCAGGGATGCAGCAGCCCCGAGCAACGTCCACCCTGCACTGCTCACAGGGCACTGACACCCACACTGGCAGCAAGAGGGGCACTACTCACCCGTCTTAGAGGGACTCAGACTCGCTGCCCACCCCGCACTGCCATGCAGCCATCGCCCAGTGGGCAGGCCCTGTGTGTCCCCATGGAGCAGCAGCACTGCACAGCCCCAGCACGCTGCAATGGTGGGCACAGCATCTCCCCTCTGCTGCACAGTCACTAGGCAACCCCACACCCTGTGCTGGCAAATCCTGCTCCCTTCACTCGCTGCAGACACGCTGCTCCTTCCCATTCATTCCCACTCTAGACTGGGACACCACACCGGGCGCCCACCCTGTCCATCCAGTGCCGATGTCCACCCCAGCCACTGCAGAGACAGTGACAAAAGTTCTGCCCCTCCTGCATTGCAGAGACACATACACTGCACACGCTGCACCGCAGGCACCCAGCCACTGGAAACCTCCTCCCAGTACACACACACTGCAGAGGCAGTGCCCGGCGCACCACCAGCCCCATAGCGACTGTACCTTTCCAAGCCAAGCCACATGCCCTGTCCCCAGCCAGCTTTCTCACACCCCGCTTTCCGCTCTGGGGACCAGGGTCCAGCTGCACCCCATGCAGCTTTTGCTAAGCTGTGAGAGCCAAGGGGTGCAGCCCAGTTCACCGGCACCCAGAAAGCCCAATGGTTTGGTACCCTAAAATCAACCTCCACAAGCATCTGCCATGGCCCTGCGGCAGCAGCCCTCTCCCAGCACTCCCATTGCTCCTTCTCCCCATAGCCTGTGGGATGGGCAAGTGCTCCTCCATCTCCCTTCTGTGGTGCCACAAGGCAGGTGCCTAATTCCTGATGCAGATCCTGGCATCGTACAGATCCTCAACAAGCGGAGCATCCTGCAATGTCCATCCTGGTGCTTCCTGCAAGCCTGCAGCTCCCAGTCCCTCCATCCCTCTGCTTCCCCACAGACAAGTGCCTCATTGGCGGCACGGAAGAGAGGAGCTCTCCCTCCATGGGTGAACATAAATCTCCATTTCTGGAAACCAAACTCAGGTCCTGAAGCCTGGCTTGACCCCGCTTCCTTGTCCTGCAAGCATCCTTCATGCAGAAAAGAGGTGTTTCTACCTTGCTGAGGGCATGCCTGGCTGTCCAGATCAGCCCTGCATGCAGATCTCTGGGCTATGTCTGTCCCAGAAGGAAGAGGAGAGGCAAATAAGCCTGCTTCCATCCCTGTGCAGGGCTGAGGATGGAGGCGGCCAGAAGCTGAGCAGAAACACAACGCATCTCTGCGTCAATACAAGCAAAACCCAGTGTTATGTGTAGTGCACACGCATGTGCCTGCACTGAGCATGCGTGTATCTGTGTGTGCACCATGAGCTTTAGGTTGTGTGACTGTGGGAAAAAGCCCACATATGGGCTAGCAGGGCGTGCAGACGTGCCACACGCGTGCCCACATGGCAAGAAGCACATCCATGCCCACATCGGGAGCGCCTGTGCACCAGACACGGGTTTGCGTTCCTGCACCGAATGCATGTGTGTGTGCACCGAGCGACGCATGTGCCTGTGCAGGGGTAGCGTGTGTGTGTGCCCCTGTCACCCACGGGTGCACGTTTGGGTGATATCACCCCGTGCAGGGGTACTTGCACACACATGTCTGCCCACTCACACTGGGAACCCCCACCCCTTGTCCACCTGCTTTCACAGGGTGTCCAAACCCGCACTGATCTTCATCACCCCTTCACCCTGCACTCCCTTTGGAAACAGAGGATGAGTAGAAGGAGAAGATGGGCAGCCCCCGCTGCTGGAAAGGTGCCCCTGGAGGATGCCTCAGCCGGGAGGGGCACTCATGCTGCTGTGTTTGTTCAAGCCTGTTTGCATGAGGCTGGGCTGTGACTGCCAATGACGTAGCCCTGGCCTGACTAAGCCTTGGTGTGAGGTGGAAGATCGCAGGTGAAAGTCCCAACACAGGGTAATGCCTCACATGGCTCTGACTGGGCCAGAAGGGAGGGTCCCAGGAGCTAGAAACAGCAGTAGCCCTGTGCCAGCTTGGAGGAGGAAGGGAGTCACCCAAAGGCACCCAGCACCCATGCTTTTTGCTCCAAAAACAGGGCAGGAGCCTGAACCCAGGTCCCACTCCCGCAGGTGAAGTAAACCCCCAAAGCAGGGAGATTGGAGGAAGAGTGGGACTGGGACCATTGCAGGGGACTCCTGGGGGGCATGAGGGGCGCTGGGATGAGGAATCCTGCTTGGCACCTCGGAGTGTGAATGACACAGAGCAGACGAGAGAGCCCAGAACTGGGCGTGAGGAGGAGGAGGAGGAGGCAGAAGCCTCCACCACCCGGAAAAAGCACGTCTGTGCAGGAGCCAGAGGCTTCCCAGGGGCCAGTTCAAGGCACCAGGCTATTTTCCCATGGGATCTAAGGACCATCCCACACTTTCTTCTTGGGTGCCAGGCACCTTTTTCCGACCTGCTGGCAGAGCACTTAAAAATAAAAACCCCTCCCAAAACAACTATGCCTCCGCACACACAATTCTCCCTACAGGGAGAGTGTGAGAGAGACTGAACCACATGAGAGAGGCGTTAGTCACGCTGCCTGATGCATGACTGGGAAGCTCTCGGAGGACAGTGGCATGCAGAATGTTACAGAATTCAACAGACCCCCCCTCCCTGAAAAAAAAAAGCCCAACAAACCAAGCCCTAATGAGAGAGGTTATAAAGCGCTGAGAATTTAAGGAACTGCTTGAACAAGCCTTTGCTCCCTGCGATTCCCACAGCCCCTTGGCCCCATTCCACAGAAGGCAGCACTGCTCCGGGAACGGGCACCAAAGTCCACCCTCTTCTTGCTCCAAAAGGCTGATTGCATGGCTCAAAGCCATGCTTACAAGTCTCTCCAAACCTTGCACTGAGCACACAAGTACTAATCCTCCTCCCCCCAGCCCCCCCTAAGCTCTGCTCTGACGCTGGGAGCTGGAGCAACATCCGAGCAAGCAGCAAATGCTAATGACGGCTCCACTCTGTGCGAGATCAAGGACCATATTGTCCAAAAAACGGCCACTGATGTTCTGAGGCATGGATGGTCTGCATCTTGTGCATTTTGTGGCAGGTCCCATGGTTTCCTTCAGCTGCGGCTGCTCGGCATTTAGACAGGCCAGGCCCAAACTCCCTGAGATGGAGCACCCTGCGATGAGGAACCCCACTCACTTGTGAACACCTTTACCCCCAAATCACCTCTTAGGAGCTGCGCAGTGATGAAAAGAGGGTGAAGCCTGGGGCCTTCCCTCCTCCTGCCTCCACACCCTTTCCAACTCAGGCAGCCAGCCAAGCAGAGACCTGTCAGACCCTCCCCGGGGCAGCAGCCC
>NW_010156218.1:118073-118290 GCF_000695765.1 Mesitornis unicolor
GTCCTGCTTCCCATCCCAGCCTGGCGGGGAGTCCTAGGGGGAAAGCAAAAATGTCATGGGCCTGAAAACACCTCGGCAGGGCCACAGGGAGCTGGCAGCGGCGAGCGCGGCTCTTCTCCAGGGCCGCAGCTCGGAGAGGCTGGGGGAGGGCCTGGGGAGATAGGGATCGGGGGTCTCCTACCCCGCAGGGTGCCGGTGAGAGCGGCGGCTCCCGGTC
>NW_010156219.1:0-2574 GCF_000695765.1 Mesitornis unicolor
CTACCATTTTGTGGTCACTGCAGCCAAGGCTTCCCTTGAGCTACACATTGCTCCTCAGCCCCTCCTTGTTGGCGAGGACAAGGTCCAGCATGGCACCCTTTCTCATGGGTTCCTCTACCACTTGGAGGAGGAAGTTATCATCAATGCATTCCAGGAACCTCTTTGATCGCTGGTGCCCTGCTGTGTTGTCCTTCCAACAGATGTCAGGGTGGTTGAAATCCCCCATGAGGACCAGGGCTTGTGAACACAAAGCTGCTGCTATCTGTTTATAGAGGGCCTCATCCACTGAGTCTTTCTGGTCTGGTGGCCTGTAGCAGACCCCCACTATGATGTCTCCTTCCCTTTAACTCTGACCCATAAGCTCTCTGTCAGCTCCTCACTCTACCCCAGGTGGAGCTCCAAGGACTCCAGCTGGTCCTTAATATAGAGGGAAACACTCCCTCCCCTTCTCCCCTGCCTGTCTTTCCTAAAGAGTTTATATCCATCTATTCCTACGCTCCAGTCATGAGAGCCATCCCACCACATCTCAGTGATGCCAATGACGTCATAGCCCTGTAGGCATGCGTACATCTCTTCTTGATTATTTCCCATGCTCTGTGCATTGGTGTACAGGCATTTAAAGTTGCTCCCCCATTGAAGCCGACGACTGGGGGTCCCTTTTCCTGCACTTCAGGTGCTCTCGTCGTGGCCTGTGATCCTACTCCAGGCTTGGACCTTTTCTTCCTTTCATTGGCATCGAAGTGGGATGGACTGTGGATCCCTTCCCCTGCAACTCTAGTTTAAAGCCCTTTTGACTAAATTGGAAATCCTGTGACTGAGTAAGCTCTTCCCCTTCTCTGAAAGTTGGACCCCATCAGCCCCCAGAAGACGTGGTCTCTCAAAATGAGTCCTGTGCCTTAGGTATCCAAAGCCCTGTTCTTGACACCCCTCCCTTAACCATTTATCGATTTTCTCAGTTCAATCTACCCTTTCAAATCCCTTCCCTTTGACTGGGAGGATTAATGAAAATATTACCTGTACTCCCAAGCCCTTCACTACTGCTCCAAGTGCCTTGTAGTCCCTCTTGATGGTCTTCAGATTACTTGCAGCTGTGTCACCTATTCCCAAGTGAAAAAGCAGCAGCGGATAGTAATCGGTGGGATGTACAATGTCTGGTAACCTCTCTGTAACATCCCTGATGCAGGCCCCCAGCAAGCAGCAGACTTCTCTTGACAGGGGGTCAGGATAGCAAATGGATGCCTCTGTACCCTTCAGCAGAGAAAATACCTCATTTATAAAATGAGGTAAATCAAATATTCCCCAAAATGTGAATGAATATTTTGCATTCATGAGAAGGAACTTCCTGAGATATATAGGGTAGATACACAAAAGGCTGTGTTTAATTTTTCTGTTATCTTGTGAAAAAACGATATGGTCACATCAAACACCCTGTCATTAAACATCCCCCCACCCTTCCTCAAACAATAGTTTAGAAAAAACCAAAGTAGTCACTTGATAACTGGAGCAGTAAAACTGGCACTCAATGGTATTCTTCACGTTACTGTGTACTAAGAGGAAAATTTTCCTTAGGTGCTTAAAGAGCTTGAGCTGGGATTGTTTAGTCTGGAGAAGAGGAGGCTGAGGGGAGACCTTATTGCTCTCTACAACTACCTGAAAGGAGATTGTAGAGAGGTGGGTGTTGGTCTCTTCTCCCAAGTAACTAGTGATAGGAGGAGAGGAAATGGCCTCAAGTTGTGCCAGAGGATGTTTAGATTGGATATTAGGAAAAATTTCTTTACTGAAAGAATGGTCAAGCATTGGAACAGGCTACCCAGGGAAGTAGCTGTATAATAATATAGAGCTGACACCTCTTAGAACTCAGAATTGAACTTTTCCCCTCGGATTGTATTTTAAATGTGTCATCCTCACAGAGTACCAGGAGGGAAGAAGATAGCCACAGTTGTGGCACTTAGTGCAGCTGGGCCCAATCTTTGCACTGCCATAACTTTTCACAGTCCAAAATCACAAATCTTTTACTTGTTCCATACTTCAATTTCCCCATCGTTGGAAAATAAATAATAGCATTTTGCTTTCTGTTAATTGCTTAGCCTTATAATACTGCTACAACTGTGAAGTGCTCAGATACTGTGGTGCGCGGTGTAAATGATACTTAATGGTTCAGCTAGTTGCAAATTTGGAAATTAGATAGACCGTGTATAAATGCCTGCAGAAAGTGTATAGAAACTTCTGCAACCAGAGTTCATTCATAAAACTAGTGAGGAATGCCTGTGTTCATGGATCCAACACTTGTTCCCAGATTCGACAGGGCCAGCCCCAATATGGAGGCATACCTTACATGGCCTTTTAAAGGAGGAGAAATTTTAACTTTGGTTCCAGTCAGAAGATATTGTCAATAATTGAACTTTGGAGAATCAGTGAATTGATTAACTAGAGTCATCTTTCACCTAGGAATGCTCAGACAGATGAGCTGAAAGCTGTGATACCCGAGGTCTTCCAAGAAAGTGTTGTGGCCTAGTCCCTCTATGCTTGTGTTCTTTCAAAAAGTTCTATTTATGTGATTTGTAGCAATAACAG
>NW_010156219.1:2605-5561 GCF_000695765.1 Mesitornis unicolor
GCTTCCCACAGAAATATTTTCTTTTCCACACTGTCTGAACCAGAATATTTAGAGTTCTTTCAATATATTTGGAGAGGGCCACTGTAATGTTCTCTTAAAGTTTTCTCCTATAGTCTCTAGAGCTCCACTGTTATCCATCCTTTTCCCATGACATGTGGAGATATATTCTAAAAGCAGCCCATGTTTTAAAAGTCTTCATCTGTCTCTGATCAGTTGCTCATTTGTTGAACATCTCTTGCACTGTAGCTACTTGAGTGTCAAATTAAAACATGCAGTCAACTTCTGTGTTTTCAGCTACCATCAACTAAGTATTTCTGTCCAGTGTCATCATCTTGGGGGTTTCCCATGAGCTCTCACAGCTTTAATTCACTTTGGAGAGGAGATAGTCTCTCCTGCTACATTTTCCTCTTTCCATGCTTCTGAGTGCCAGCTTATCAGCTAGGCAGGGGATGTAACTACTCATGGTGTCTGAAGCTTGTGCAATGCAGCTCCTCTTGCACTGACTTTTCCATGTTTTGGGAAAATGTTAATACAGGCTATTCTGCTGACATCAGAAATATTCATGCAACCTGCCATGGTACAGTACACCCCAAGGGACCTTTGAGTGCAGGCAGAGAGCAGGTTGTGAACCAGGTGAATGGCACAAGGTCTATTCCTTGCCCACTCTCCAGGAACTGTGAGTTTGAGTGGCTATTAAGCTCAAAGACATCACCTCTGGCTCATGAAATCTTTGGGCTGCAAAGCTCAGAGAGGTATTCTGGATAAATGTCACTATGTGCTTGCTCTGTACTTATGTAATTCCTCAGGCACATACTTTTGGCCACTGTCAGAGGAAGGGCACTGGATGGTCATTTGGTTGAACTGGCATGGCTGTTCTTGTGTTCTTAGATATGTCTGTTGCACACAGGAAAGTTGGCAAAAGAGAGAAACTCTCCTTCTCTTTGTCTCTTATGCGCCCTGTTGCTCTTGTGAGGAAGAATATAAAATAAGTATACCTGGCTTTATTTTAGCAAAGCAGTAGTTTGGAATTTCCTGCACTTAATTTAGGACAAAATCCTCCCCTGATTCACCAGGTAATCTACCATAAGTGCAGGGGAACTGGAGGAAGCATTTTTTTCTTTCACTCCTCAGAAAAGCAGTCTATACCTTTGTCTCACATATGGTATATGCTACAGGACATGTAGCCTGTACAAAAGGAGCATGATCACAAATCTACAGAGGAACTGAGGCCATTGAAAGACCTGCAATAGTTTGAATCCCTGATTTTCCTTTGGTGTGTTAGGACAGTTCCTGAGCTCAGGTCAGAGTATGTGATCCTGTAGGACCAACAGAGACTGGAAGCATCTGTCCAGTTGCACAGTTTAGGCCCAAAAATTCCAGATTTGAATTTTGGGAAGTCACTGGTCCTCAGAGAAGGACGAGGCTGCCCCATTCTGCCTTCTCATCCCTTTCCTCTGTGGCAGCAATCCAGAGCATGCTGGTGTTGCCCATGGCAGCTCTGGGCTGACAGACTTACCCTCATGGTGCCAAAAGGAAGAGGAATTCTTACCATGTATTAACAGTTGTTTATGCAATTGGCTGTGACCCATCTGTGTACTTTGAAAAATGTTTATGCCATGATATATATTTATTATTAATCACAGTGACATCACATAGCATTTAAGAGCTGAGATACCACAATAATGGCAACTTCTGAAAACCTTGATTTACTCCCAGAAGTCAGGACACAGTTTTACTAACTACAAGCTATGTTTCTACAAACAGATGCTCTTGTTTGCATAAAGCAAAACATTGTTCTCACTGGCTGCTACATGTACAAAAAATATATTTGTATGCATTATTGCATACTCCAGCTGGCCTTGGACCAGTGATCTCTTTGCCACTGAGCTCCCATATTTTGTGCACACGAAATTTGTGCCTGTCTTTTATTACTTGTCTTGTAACTACAAGTTATATAGCATATGAGAGTTTCCCAGTGTCTCTTCCAACTGCTTCTAAAACCTAAGTTTACTTAAATTTTAATTAGGTGCTTTAAAGTTAGACACCCCATGTTTTTCCAACACATTCCATTGCATTTGACTACTGATAAAATTTCATCTCAGTTACAAATCTGAAAGTGCATCCAGGGCAGTGAATAGTGTTATGGAAATGCTTCATTTTAAATACTTGCTTTCACTTTGACAACTTGGTCACTGGTTTATTTAGCTTCAGTGCAAGGGGAAACAAAAAGAGAACCTCAGTTATAGTGGAGACTTCAGAATTCAGTGTTTATTACTTTTACATATCATAGAAAGGGACTTTTAAAGGTCATCTAATCCAACTCCCCCGCAGTAAGCAGGGATATCTTTAACGAGATCAGGTTGCTCAGAGCCCCATCAAGCCTGGCCTTGAACACTTCCAGGGATGGCGCCTCCACCACCTCAGTGGGCAACTTGTTCCAGTGTTTCACCACTCTCATCGTAAAAAAATTCTTCCTTATATCTACTCTGAATCTACCCTTTTTTAGTTTAAAACCACTGCCCATCGTCTACATTGCTACACGCCCTTGTAAACAGTCCCTCCCCAGCTTTCCTGTAGGCCCCCTTCAGGTACTGGAAGGTTGCTAAAAGGTCTTTCCGCAGTCTTCCTTTCTCCATACTTAACAATCCCAACTCTGTCAGCCTGTCTTCATAGGGAAGGTGTTCCAGTCCTCTGATTGTTATCGTGGTCCTCCTCTGGACGTGCTCTAACACGTCCATGTCTTGTACTGGAGACCCCAGAACTGGATGCAGTACTCCAGGTGAGAATCATAGAATGGTTTGGGTTGGAAGGGACCTTTAATATAGTCTAACCCCCCCTGGCATGGGCAGGGACACCTTCCGCTAGACCAGGTTGCCCAAAGCCCTGTCCAACCTGGCCTTGAACACTTCCCGGGAGGGGGCATCCACAACTTCCCTGGGCAACCTGTTCCAGTGTT
>NW_010156220.1:0-8267 GCF_000695765.1 Mesitornis unicolor
CCAACCCGCTACCGGGGCGATCCTCCCTCCGCTTGCAGCGGCACCAGTGCGGGAAGGGCACCGCAGGGACTGCCAGACTTTCCCCAGCCTCCGTCCGGGGGTAGCGGCCGACTCAGGGAAACCACTGAGCCCTGGGCTTCTGAGGGGGTAAAAAAATGTAATAGGGTCTGAAAAAATGAAGTGTTTCCACACTACATTCGTGCATTTTTAAGGCTCTGTATTAGAAACCGGGAGATAATGAACATCCCCATGTCTGGGACCTACGTGAGGTGCTGAGAATCCAAGGCGATTTACAAAATGGGATGAAAAAGCAACTTTTAGTCTGTTCTCTCCCCCCCACCTTTTTTTTTCCTTACAGGTAAAGTGGAAATGACTCTCTCCAGGCCCTACCTGCTCAATCTTGCACACAGAGGTTTACCCACGTTCTCAAATACTCTGTCCTCAAGATCAAGGCTTTTCCAGTCCTCTCATCTTCACCACCTCTTCAAAACCAAGGAAACTCCACACTGACGGTGGTAAAGGCCCTTTGGTCCATCCCAGCCACTGACGAAGGCACCATGACTTGATCTGGAGTCAAAATGCAGCTTTCCAACACCCCCTCTGCTCCACACCTGCCTTGGTACAACAGACACCCCAAACCACCCCAAAACGCAGGAAAAAAAACCCATTTCTATGTGCACCTGTGAAGCCCAGCAGTGTGGGGCTGCACAAAAGTGAGTACCCTTGGTACCACCGAGAGCCACTCTGCACTGACACCAAAATCTCCATCAGTGGTGAAGTTACCAAGTGTGAGCAGCCGTTTCCAGGCAGGGAGGCAGCAGTGCCTGGTTCAGCTCAGCTCTTTGTCTCACAGCGCCTGTCGGGCTGCAAAGGCTCCTCTGCCATCACAACGCTGGCGCAGGCGGCCCCGTGAGCAGGCCAGGGCTGGCTGAGGACAACGATTTCATTCACACGGCTCCGCTCAGCCCTTTCCTTCCTTCCTTCCTCCTCAGTTTTACCAAGGGACAACTGCAGCAAGCCTGGGCTTTCTCAGGTTGTGCAGGGAATGAGTCTCCTTCGAGTCAAGCTTTTTACATTGATTTTGTCACTGTTTCTGACTTGTTTCCTGAAACTGAGAGGTGATGGGAGCAAGGGATCACAGAATCACAGAATGTTAGGGATTGGAAGGGACCTCCAAAGCTCATCCAGTCCAATCCCCCTGCCGGAGCAGGAACACCCAGATGAGGTTACACAGGAAGGCGTCCAGGCGGGTTTTGAATGTCTGCAGAGAAGGAGACTCCACAACCTCTCTGGGCAGCCTGGGCCAGTGCTCTGTTACCCTCACTGAGAAGAAGTTTCTTCTCCAATTTCAGTGGAACCTCCTGTGTTCCAGTTTGTGTCCGTTATCCCTTGTCCTATCATTGATTGTCACCGAGAAGAGCCTGGCTCCATCCTCCTGGTTCCTTCCTCTGAAGCTGGACTATGCCACAGTGACTTTACTGCTGGGAATTCTTTGTTTAGACTCTGAACAGGATGCAGTATCCTCCTCCTGTTCCACCCCCAGCATTTACAACAGGTGCACGACCACAGAACTGCACAGCAATTTTAAATGCGCATAACAGCCCAGGAAAAGGCTACTTGAAAGATAAAAGCACACAGAGCTGCAGCATTTTCACACACAAACCTCAGTCAGCAGTGCACGGTGTAAGCAAAGTGTTAGAATGCCTGGAGGAGAGGTGGAGATGCTCAAAATCCAATTTTAAATTTAACCCTTTAAAGAAAAGAGGCAGGGCCTTTGCTTGGCTGAGGAACTCGGAGGGATGACAAATACCAGCATAAGCAAGCAGGGTCCAAGTACAGCCCTGTGTGAGTCAAACAGACCCCAGTGGGGCTGCTGTCGCTTGCGCTTTCTTCCAGGGGCCTAGGAAAGCTGTGGAGTTGTTTCAGGACTGAATCACTGCACTACATTTAATTGATCTCACACAACCAAACTCCATTTTGCACCGAGTACAAAGCGGCAACTTCGCTTTGTGAAAGTGCAAGAATGAGTCACCGCATTGTGAGATTTATAACGTGGATGTGCTAATTAAATAAAATCTGCCATAAAGCTGCTTGCTGGCATCTCACCACTCTACACAGTCACAGAATCGCTCGGTTGGAAAAGCCCTCTGAGATCATCACGTCCAGCCGCTCCTGTCTACCCCCTAAACCATATCCTTAAGTACCTCGACTACCCGCTCTTTAAATACATCCAGGGATGGTGACTCCACCACCTCCCTGGGCAGCCTGTGCCAGCTTCTGACGACCCTCTCAGTAAAGAACTTCCTCCTTAGCTCTAACCTGAACCTCCCTTGGCACAGCTTGGTGCCGTTTCCCCTTGTTCTATCCCCCATCACCTGGGAGAAGAGACCAGCACCCACCTCTCCACAACCTCCCTTGAGGCAGTTGTAGGTGGTGATGAGGTCTCCCCTCAGCCTTCTCCAGGCTTCTCCCCAGAGAAGCTGCGATCAGCACAGCAGGCAATGCTTGACGCCACACTTGGTTCTTGTACAAGATGGACTGCACACCTCTCCCTCCAGCGAGGGCGCAGCAGCAGCAGCTTAAGACCAGTTAAAGACTTTACATCCACAAAACACCATCTTCTGGCTGCTGGATGCATTTACTGAAGTAAATGAACTTCATGAGGATTCAGCCCCCTGTATTTGCAAACCTTCTCGGCACTGAAGCCTCCCAAGCCATTGTTCAGGAGGCTCCAGGTGACAGAGCTGGCCCTGGGCGTTTGTGTCCACACCAACGGGATGTGGCTTCAGCCTCACCTCTGATGAAACCACCACGAAACTCGAGAAAGAAAACGGTCAGCAGCATATTCCTAGCGGTGTTTTAACAAGTGATACTTTAATTTGTTTGGAAACAAAAGAGGTTTTAGGAAAGAGAAAGCAAAGTTACGCTGTAAGCAGCTAAATCACGAGTGTTAAACATGCAGGTTTTAAACAGAGCCAGGGGTTCAGTGCGGCGGCGTGGACGCAGCAGACGCATCGGTTACCGTGCCAAACACCTCGACCAAGTGACTGTGGCCTAGCTTTGTTTATTGGTCAATCACTTTAGTAACCCGAATCCACAAATAAGCAGTAAATAACAGAAACTACAGAGAAACACAGGTTCCACATGCACATTCCTGTTCACATCGCACGTGCGCAGGTACATTCAGAGCACAGTTCTAAGGATTCTTGACAAAACCAGCTTCGAACGAAAAAAAGGTTTAAAATGCAGGTATGAAAAACGCTACGTGAGGAATATAAAGATGCCTTTTTACAGTTCAGGACTCAAACGCTGCTTTTTGAATATCCTAGAGATGTACGACAGCGACAAGATTCAAGTAAAAGCAGGAAGAGCTCGAGGAAATAATACTGGTCAGGAGAATGGGCATTTACTTTGCACTAAAAATACACGGGAGAGCTGAATAGGAAAGTCTACCGAGAGCTGAGAAAAGAACCACGACGTCGTAAAGCTGCCTAGCCACTACTTTTCCCTATCTGCTATACAACAGCAATGACATTAAAAGAAACCGCAATTCAACATTTAAAAATGCAACTTACATTGAAAGACTTTTCAAAAGTGAAATGCAATGACAGCCTTGCACTCCAAATTAAAGACCTGCTAGGCTCAGACTGACACACGGAATGTCCTAGATAAAATCAAAATACAGCGTTAACTTCTTAGTTTTTATTGAGAATGGAACTTCAAGACAATTTCTGAAGCCTGACAGTGGTAAATTCCACTGGAACGAACTTCTCTTCCCGTAGATGAGCTTTCCACAAGGGTGCAAGGTTGTTTATTTTCTTTAATAACTTTAAGTGTCAAAACGAAAACTTGTTGCCATTCTCACATTAAGAACAATTTTCTGTCATTAACTTAACTGCGTGTGCTGTTTTTGCTACAACATTTAACACATGAACAGAGCTATAATGCCTACTGTATTTCACTAGAACAAAAAAAGAATACAGTATTTCCATCTACTACTGCTTTTAGAAAAGAGGAACATTAAAAACAAAGCCACTGCTTTCCTTACATCCATCCTTCCTTCTAAGCTTCTTTCTTTTGCCTGTGGTCTTCTGCCATTTTATCCAGAATTTTCTGTTAAAAGAAAGCAACCGCAGTTTGGATTTATTGAAAGAGCTTCTCGCAGTCACTACATCAAGAACAGAAACATAAACCCAATTCTCAAGTTGTAAGATCTGGTATTAACTGCAAAAGTGGTAACTGACAGCACTGGCACTTCTCCACCCGCTGAAGCGGAGCTCTCCTCTGCCGCTCCACGTTAGTTCTGTGGCACCAACCAGAGCCTGTGCTGTCCTGGCCCCGCCGTCACCGCCTGCCCAGAGGGCCGGCAGCCAAGGGAACGACTTTCCACTCTGTCATGGGCTTGTGACAGCGGTTGTGCCACTTACCTGCTCTGAATTTGCCACCAATAGAGCCAGGGACGAACACCTCCCCTCCCCAGGGAAGGGTTATTTTGGAAGTTTGGGGGGTTTGCCATCACTTTGATGACATCTGGTAGCAGCATCAGTTCATCTGTTTACCTACTCCTAATGCTCTCGAAGTGAACGGGACTCCCAGCGAGAGAAGTGCCTTGCTGTTGTGAAACAAAACCTGTGTTTCCCCCCCTTCCCTCCCCAGTTTTAAACCACCACCAGTACCACACAGTCATGGAAAAGCAGCTCGCTAGTTATTTGTGCCATGGAAAAAGCAAATCAAACCATGTTTCATTAAAGTAAGTGACCAAGTTAATAAATTAGGATTATTTCCCCCACGTCCCCTTTTACACCCAATCTTTAACGTCCCATAACCAGGTACCTCAATGGAAACAAAAAGAAAAAAAAAAGCTATGGGTGATGGATGAGGTGGGGTTTTCTCACTACAAGGGTCTCATGGTAGTTGATTTTCTCATCTACTCCTCCATAACGGTGTCTGCTTTGCGGCATTTGTTGGTGCCACCTGCCTTCCAGAGCCCTGCATTTATTTAGGGTTCTCTATTGTTGCAAGGGAGAAAGCAAACATTTTGAGTCTTAGGTGGCACCTTTTCTGTGGAAGCCCCGGGGTTTGTTTTCAGCTCAACAACTGACTGCTATGAGATGCATTTACGTCAACACTGCATTAGAATTATTAGAATTTCAAGTCGGGTCTCCCTTTCTCGGAGGTGGTTTTTCAAAGCAGCTCACAGAGCACAGATAGAGCAGCAGCGTTATCACTCAGTGCCATGCAATCATGTGATACCTTCTCCAATCAGAACAACATTTCCAATTGGAAAACACGCTCACAAAATCAGAAGTTGCAAATATGGATTCAGTATTTTTTTTAATAGACAAAATCTTCAGCTCAAGTGCTGTTGTCTGGCTAAAAAATCCTCTCGAAGGGACAACTGGAAGGGATCGCAGTCATCCCCATTTACTCTGCATTGCTACTTCTAAGCCTGGCCTTTACTCCAATCAGAACGCCCTCCTTAATCCAAATTTACACCAAAAAAACCCTGGAGCCCATCTTTAAAACGTGAACCCTGCGTATTACTTTCAAAGAGGACGTTTTGGAGAGGTCTAGCTCGAGTTAATTGTTATAGAAGAAGCCAATTTCCGCTACTTGAAAGCTTTTTGGTTTTCCTCAGTCCAGTCTCGCTCAGATCTGTTCCCCAGGAAAGAATCACGCCATTTAAAATGAACAAGTTTTTGCCTTACCTTCAACTTTTGATAATGAGGAAGGCTGCTGCAATGGGTCTTTTTTGCAACATCTTCATTTGTGTAGAACAGGGAACACAATTTGCAATAAAACCCTGTTTTGGGTACCACATAATTCACACCTAGAGAAGTAAACACCACAAAATAAACTAAGAGATCTACTCTACATCATTTCTTTTTATGTCATATGTCATTTCAGCTAAATCTTAAAACCATAATTCACATTAAAAGCTGCTTTATCTTTAAAAGTCCTTGGTTTAGTTTAGTCAAGCCGGGGCCCTAGTAATAACTAAATATGTGCAGGCTTTTCATTGCTTTTCTTTTTATTAAATTTAAATTCAACCTTTCAGATTAAGGGTTCATTTTATTGGTTCCTTCAAAAGAACTGACAACGTTTGTGATCAGTTTTGAGTTTTTAGTATGCATCTGAACTAGTACCGCTGTCGTGATTTGCGCTATTAATTGAACCTGTGCTGCTAAAATATACCTCTTCCAATTTAATTTCTGCCTAAGGAAAGTGTTATGGAGAGCTGTATGAAAATAGGGGAAAAAAAGAAAGCAAAGGCTGGGGTTAGGGGAGGAGTGAAGAAGGGGAGCAGAGCGGGAAGCCCTAGAATGAAAGGCTCAGAGGCAATGCGTTGCCAGAAATAAAAGGCAAATGAAATGAGAAAAGCTACTGCAATGCACAGAGACACTGGAGAAGGAATGGAAACGGCCTTACCAACAGGAACGTTGGGCTGGTACGGCCCAATCCTGAATTCGTCTGGAACAAGGGTTTTCTCTTGGACGTTCTTGGTTTCCTGTTCCTCCTGGGTGTCTGTATTTTCATGGGTGTTTTTCTCCGTATCCTGGACTGTCGTGGTCTCGGAAGCTTCAACAGTTTCAGTCTTCAAATTTTCTTCGGGTTTGGTTCCGTTTTCTAACGTTTCATTCTCCTGCTCTGGCTCCTCGATCTTGTCTACCTTGATTTCTGCCAAGCTATCGTCGGGTTTGGCAGCAGATTTCACTGCCAAGCCCGCCTTGCGGAGTTTCTGGTGATCCGAATCCTCTTCGTCGCCAACCTCATCCAGAGTGACAAAACCCTCCATGCTCCGCGGGAAGCCGCCCACGTATCGCTGTTGAGAAAACGTTTTCCTTATGTCAACTCATCCTCAAAAACCATCCTAAGTTTCAGAAGAGAAACATCTTCTCCAAATTCCCCGGAAAAATGCTCAAATTATTCCTTCAAGACCTAACTGACTCATTCAAAACATTACAAGCATGGAGAAGCGTAACGAGCTCTTTTTAAGTGCACTCTGCTGTAGCAGAAGCTTGAGAGTTTCTCTTTTTGCTCTTACTTTGAAAGTCCCAAGTCATTTTGCAATGCACAAATTTTGATTCTATTTGAGACAGTCCAACAAGAGCCTCAAATTCATGGCTACATAAAAGGTAAAACCTTACGAGAAGGCTTCTGTGCCAACTGATCACCTAAAGCTCATCAAAAATAGTGTTTTAAGAGCTGTTTTTCAAGTAGTGGTAAGCTTGAGGCTTCCACATTAAAAAAATAAACGAAAAACCAAGCCACAGACAAAAAACAACCCCAAAACTGCGGAGGTCTCTTAAAACCCAGCTTCATGAAACAACAGGGAACCTGGGAGACATCAATGCTGCACACGCTCAACAGCAATCGTGAGTCGTACAGAAACAGCATTGGCTGCTTTACATCTGTGCTCTAGGAACGTAGGGCTTCAAGGAAGCCAGTCTGGGTTTTGAGGTGGTTTATCCTAACGGACACCCAGATAATCAGAAATAATCACTGCCATCTGCATGGGCAGTAGTAATCCCAACCCCATAACCTCCTTCCTGACAACGATCACCCAGAACTGAGAACCACACACACTTCATTTTTTAAGAGTATATGCTTTGCTTTTTTGCAAAACAACATTCCAAGTCAGTGAAGTTACTAAAACTCTGCATGCTATTCCACATCAGAGGAGGATTTAAACAGCAAAAAGACAGCTGACAGGACACGGAAAACCCAATTACCAGTCAAAAAAAGGAGTGAAGAGAAAGGCAAGAAAAACAATTTAAACAGCAAAAAGACAGATGACAGGACACGGAAAACCCAACTACCAGTCAAAAAAGGAGTGAAGAGAAAGGCAAGAAAAACTCCAGGAAGGACATGGGTAGAAGCCCACAAGTTACCAGTTTATGTCTAAACAGAAACAGGGATTTAGAACTGATTCCATCTGCAAGCTGCATCCAACAAGACCTCCCATTTTCCTCACGGGAGTTTTAACACCCGTCCTTCTCCAAACAACAAGTCACACACGTGTTTTAAAGACCCACAGAAAAAAAAATACCAAAACACAATGTACCATGGCGTGCTATTTAAGTTAGACAAGCTTTTCCACGCCGTTACCTCACTATATAATTACCTTCTTAAGTTTTTTCTTCGCTGCCGGGTTGGCCGCAACGTTCCCCTCAGTTTTTACGGTCACATCCTCAGTCGTTTCTTTTTTCTCTTCAGTGGTCACATCAGCTAAATTGGCAACATCTGCATCATCTCCTTCTGAAATA
>NW_010156220.1:8298-19149 GCF_000695765.1 Mesitornis unicolor
AGCGCTGCTGCCTCCTCCTCATCCACCAGCAGCTCGTCTTCAGACTCAAGGAGTAAACTAGGCTCATCCTGGTCTGCCTGCTCACTACTTTTAGCGCCTGATGGCTCAGCGGCATCATCTTGTTTCTCCTCTTTCACTTTCTCTTCTGCAGTGCCACTTTCAGGTTTCTGAGCAGCATCCGTTTTGGACTTCTTATCACTTGGAGAATCTTTGCTGTCTGGAGAGTACGTTCTCTTTCTGTGAAGAACAAAGAACGCTTGTTTGTAAGCCTGAAGAGAGCTCCAACAGCTACAGAGGTAGGTTTTCTTTTTCTAGACTAGCCTGAAACAGATTGGGCTTTAGTTCAGGAAAGGGAAGGCTGAGGGAGGCCTCGAAGGGTGCTGTTCTCCACATGTGCAAAAGGCTGCTGCAAGGAGGAACTGGCCTTACAAGACAGGACAACTGCTCATGGGTTTAAATGGCAGGAAGGCAAAGCTAATGAAGGACTGGAAAAGACTTCCTGAGGAGCCTCAAGAGGCTGTGAAGTCTCCATCATTAGAGGAAGAGGGTAGGCAGCGTATTAGAAACGGTTATCTCGGGGCACAACCACCTACAATTTGATCTCAGAGCTTGCCTGACTTCTTATGTGTCATTTCTGGACTCTGGAAAAGAGATTTTGCCCCATTTCTTTTAAAGAGCATCATGCTTTAGCAATAGGGAATTCATTACCTGGCTTTATCCTTTTTCAGCAGTTCAACTCCTTTGTTTGGAATCTAGAATAAAAGTAAAAAACCACTGGTAAGTCACAGTAGACTTGTGTATACAACTGTGCAGCATTAATTCAGTCCAGACAGCATAATCTAGCCAAGTGCTGCCAATTACATTAATCCACAGGTAGTGTTTTCCCAAGCCCTCCTAACAACCTATTCATAAACTGCAGGATCTCACCAACCAAAACAATCCCATCTCTGTATTTACAGCAATTCAGTACAAAAACAAACAGGATGTTCCGCTCCAGAAAAATCAGATGCAATTCCTCTTCTGTTTATGAGCTGATACAGTGTGGTAAAGGCAACGGCACAAATCGGTCTTAACCTGTATTCTTCTTCCTAACGTTAGTGGTGGGCTACATGGAAAGTTTTGGAAGCCTCACAACACTTCACTTATTTATGAGATACTGAATAGGAGGTTCCACTTGTATGGTAGCAACATGAAAAACCTTTCAATGCCTTGGTTAAGGACCTGAATTCGTCACGGTTTGGTGCGTGATCACGTGCAATAGTAAGATTTCTTCATTCTCCACAACACAAAGTTTATGTATGTTATGAGACAGCTTGACAGCTCAGATTTCTCCTGCTTTTCTACCTCGTGTCCTAGTCTGATGGAGAGTCTTGTAACCGCCTTCCTTGATACGAGCTGCACATGCAAAGGTGCAGTTACATCCCAAGTACTGACAAAGTTTATTCTTAAAAATTCTCTATCGAGCTCGGTAGTTGGGGTTAGCGCCAACGCCAGGCAGCAAAAAGCTGTCTGGTGCTGCAGAAACACATTCTGCTGTAATCCATTATAGCTTAAAAAGGAGTCCCTAGTAACATTTTGTCTTTGTTCTGCACACAGGAGTACAACAAAATGGACAAACCAACCAGCAGCTGTGGAAAGAAAGGCCAGGAATCAGGCAACGCGTGAGTACACAGTTCTGCCACCCAGCTTCATCTGAGTCACTGCTCATTTGCAAAGGAGAGGAAAAAAAAACACCTCATGCTGCAGAACGTTGTAAATGGAGACATTCTAATGAAAATCTACACCAGTTAATCTAAAATCTGAATTGCAGTGGTTGGCTGGTTTTTGTTTAATCTGAAAGGAAAATCCTTTTACTTTGCTCTAGGCCTCACAGCACACTCTTGCTGAGTACTGCACTTAAGTAACCAGAAAATACCGAAGTGAATCTTTGTTTTACAAGCAGCACCGAATTCTCAATAAGCAATACCTGTCTTCTGCTTCACTTCAACTACAATTAAAAAACCAGAAAACACTGCTTACCCTTAACACCAGTTTCTTGTATTTTTCAGATAAATTCACTTTCACACATCTGCCTTGGAACCAAAGCGCTTTGCTGGTACAGTGCTCAACCATAGCTAGAGCATCTTCTCTGGTCTCCATCTCAATGAAAGCCTGAAAAGATTAAAACACACTAGAAACAACTACGAAATACACACCACCTTTGCAGGCAAAGCTGTTTAGCTTAAAGCACAGTGTTTCCAAATGCTGAAACAAAATTACGAGGTTCAGCTATACCCATCCACCCATTTTAAAATATACCAAAGTGCTCTACATGCCCCAGCTTTTCAATTCAGTAATAACTATCCCAGGGAAAATTCTGCAATGAAACAACACACGTTTAAATAATCTACAAAAGCTTGTCACAATAAAGTAAAATATTACTCCAAATAAAAAGCATCTGGACAACGAAACTCAATGTGGTGCGTGAGTATCTGGGAATTCCAGGTGCCTGAGAAACTACCTGTCCCACTTAAAGAGCAAGGGATTTTTCTCTTTCCAGTGAAATAAGGTCAAGGAGGACTTCCTAAGGGTCGTACATAGACTCTAGTTATCTTTCATTCCACACGTGTGGCATTGGGGGATTCAGGAACTCATCTCTTTGAAAAAGCTCTGCAATTTCCTATTTAACTCAAGGGAGCAATGAACTAGGACAGCAATGCTGAAAAAAATTTACAACTCAACAGTTTTGGACTCCTGGGTATTTATAGAAATCACGTGCGTGCACATCCAAAGCATTTTACTATGCACCATCTTCAAGCTTGTTTTTAAGCTAGAGAACCACAGAAGACTGCTTTCGTTTCACTTTAAAGAATGAAAAGAAGGTAAATGAAACAAATGTGTAACAGCGGAACACATCTGTAAGTGGTTCACAGGTAATGTTTTTTCTGCTTTAAAAGAAGTTCCAAGATTCCTAGAAATCTGCCTCCCAAAAAAATCAGACCTCAGTCCTAAATACACCTTCTTCACAGCTGAGGCCTGGTTTTTTCCAAGCAGCTCACATTACAGTAACACTTCCCAGTAAGCTAGAGAAAAAGCCACCTACACAGTCCTCTAATAATTTCCATATCTGTGCTAGAGCAGAAAGTCGACACATGCACCAACTAAAGGCACATCACTTCTCCACACTGAAAACCCTTTGTTTCAAACCTTCACACACGCGTGTTCCCGTGGTCACTCACCTGGGTTTTCATTCTCATGAGTATGTAGTTCTTTATTTTCCCGTATGGTTCAGCCAGTTTGAGCACTGCGCTGTCAGAGTAGCCCGAATGAGGTAAATTGCTGAGATGAATCACACGACCAAGTTCTGGTTTTGGCGGCTCAGTTTTTTGGTCAGGTTTACCTTCGGGTTTCTAAAATGAAAAGGGAATGTGATTTTTTAAGTATATGCTACATAAAATATACATGGGTGACTGTCCCTTGATGAAGTCGATACAGCTGAGAAGTACATAAATCAAGAATAACTTAAACACCACAGCCTCACAGCACTGACTGCCCCAGATTAAATAAGGTAAAATAAAATTTAAAAAAAAGCAGAAGTGTTTTACCTTTATTCTTTTGTATTTCTGTGACAAGTGGACTCTGACTGGTTTACCAAACACCAACGCGGGCGTTGTTGAATAGTATTCTACTGCAGCCTGGGCATCTTCGGTGGTCGACATTTCAATAAATGCCTGAAATCACATAAAAGCAAGTTAAGCACTACTCCTTCAAGAATCAGTTATTTTTCTTCAAAATCTCAAGCTCTTCCTTGCCTTCCTGAAAAAAAAAAGCCAGCTGCATCAGAAATGAAAATTGCCTTTCAGCAATCTGAGCTGGCCTGCAGAACTCAGCATGGATTTCACACGCTTTATTTAGATGCACAAACAGAACTATTTGCTTTGTTTACATTCCACCAAGATTTGGTTTCAGAACATTCAATTCCTTCCTGTTTTTTCTCCTCTAGATTGGCTTTTTCCACACTTCAAAACATGACACTCTATGTTCTAAACTAAGCCCAGATATGTTCTCAGAGACTACCAGAACGAGAACAGAACTTGCAAGCGTAGCGTATTTTTGAGAAAGCTATGAACAATCAACAAGAAGGGTTTTTTAACAAGACTGAAGATAAAAGGTAGTACTACAGCATTTCTGGAGAGAAACACACGAGTCACTCTTCCTTTCACACATGACCTTGGTGCCACTTGTCACCTTGCTTGGTAGCTGAGCAAGTCCCTTTACCAGAATCCAGCTCAGACAGTGAGCTTCCTGAAGACACCAAGCAGTGCCAGTGAGCTCTTACCTCATTGATTTTGTTTAGGATCAGGTGATTTGTAATTATTCCAAAGGGTTCAACAAGCTGAAGCAGCTGGTATCTCAAGTTCTTTCCCCTCTGGAAATCCATGATGTGAACAACTCTGCTTGTTTCCTGTGGAAGACAAAGCACGCAACGAGAAAAGAAAACATGTATCAGGTAACCTGAAGAGAAAGTCTGTTCCCTCTTAAAGACAATCCATCCATTCAAAAAAATCTTATGAAGCAACAAAAAGCATATTTGCATTTCCTTTTTAATAAAGCCAACCAATTTTTTAATACTAACCACTCTGCCCTTTTGCATGTGTCTCGGTCCTTGCATATTTCCATTTCCAGCTCCTTTAAGAAAGGAAAAGAACAAGCAAGCTTAGTTCAACCTGTACGACCACCACTACCATCTCTTACAAGTTCCTGAGATACAAGTCACTTGTCACACTAAACCAGAATGACATCAAGTTTTAAAAACTACTTATTTCAGTACAGTCTGAGCAGGCTGTTAATTTATTTCAGAGCTCCTGTGACTCGAGGTCCTCCTTCCTGATCATTCTGCTTGGCAAGATCTGGAGTTACTGATGTGCAGAAATAGCAGGGGAAAAGTGAAGTCCATTGAAAGAAATCTCTCTCGTTTTACAGCAAGATTTGCCATAGCAAGCGTACACAAAAGATGTGAGGTCTCTTTAACTAAGATACACTTTTCACACTGAGGTTTTGGGTGTAGAAAAAGACACCTAGTTTTGGTTCTAAACCACCACCAAATCTATCATAATGCCCCTTTTACTAGGGAACACCTGAAAAAAGTATTTCAGGCAATTTCTCAAAACATCTCAAACTTGACTTTCAGCCAAACTAATAGTATTGTTTTAGTGAAATTAAGTAGGAACGTATCTATCATCTAAAAATTCCTTTAAAATGTCTGAAATACTTGTAACTCTGTCAGGATACCTCAGTAAATTAATTAGGTTTGCTCTTTTAGTCACTCGAACTATTTAAACAATTAAAAATTTCTTCTAGGCCTGCCTTCCTGGGAAGAAGAGGCTTGCATCATCTGTTTTCCCACTTCCCAGTTGCTGATCAAATCTATTTGTCAAATTCATTTGAAATTAGAGAGACACCACTTAGCACACTGAATCCTTGCAAGTTCCACAAACAAACAAACCCAAAACCCCAAACCCATCAACGTAGAGCTAAACAGACAACAGATACAAAAAACCTTCTAGGTAGGGGAAAAATACAAGTCCAAACACTGTGTGGATTAACCAAGCACAGTTAAAACCCAGCCAGAATGATGTGGCTGGCAGTCAGCAGATGGTAGGAAGGCGAAAGGATCCGAGTAAGCGTCTTTGGCCAGGGAGGGACTGAAGTATTTCAGCTCCACTGCTGAGAAAAGGGAGTGTTTTGTTGTTCTAAAACACTGGTAGCAAATTAGAACAAGAAGAAGGAAAACAGTAATGGAGCACTGAAGTCTTCTAAGAGCAGGTGTCCACTGATGTTACCTCTTGGGCCAACAGGAGGGCCTCCAAGGTGGAACGGGGGCGGTGGTGGTCCCAGAATTCCTGGTGCAGGGTTTGTGGACTGCTGCAACATAAAGGGATCCCCCCTAGAAAGAGGAAAAGACACCTTAATTTAAACCCAAAAATCGGTGAAGCTTTCATTCTCAAAAAAACCCAAACTAATTTATACAGAGCTCCAAAGAGAAGGTATCTTTAGCTACTTTTACTGCCAAACTTCAGCTAGCGGAAGACAAAGGGAGGTTTCCATTTGAAGAAAAGGAGGTGTGTTGTTCACATAAAATATCAGAATCATAGAATACCAGGTTGGAAGGGACCACAAGGATCATCTAGTCCAACCTCTCAAGGTAAAAGTAGAGTTTAAGAACATCCTCTGCTTCAAATAAAAAAATACAAATGCTTTAAAACTCATTGCTACTTACATTCCATGTCCTGAATCACTGTCAGGATTCCATTCTGGGTATCTTAAAAGAAACAAAAACAAAGGTGAGAAGAACACAATCTCCTCTACCTATGTAATGACTCTCATACAAGCAGCCATACCTTTACACGTTAACATGGATAACACACGCGGTAACACTGCCCACTACAGGAGACACGAGCAGCATCTCCTGACACATCAGAAGTGCTGTTCTTACTGAGCAGCCTCCTACACTATGTGTAACGTCTGCCAATTTATAATACAAACTGCAGTCTGCTTTACAAAAAAATGTACAAGTTGGTATAAGTGACTAGTAAAACCCAACAGATTCTCAACTCTTAAGATCCAGCTCTTTAAAATGTTACATACAGATCAGCAGGATTCCAATTATGAACCCAGATCCCTTCTTCTACTGAAAATGCTCTTTCAAGTTGCGTCTTTCTATTCCCTACAAGGCACATGATGTTTTCTAAACCTGCTTTGTGCAACATAATTGACCATTATTTAGCTGTACATGCCCTCATGCCACAAGAATGTTTACTGTACTTCAAATTCATACATTTCAAGCAGCAGCTGACAACGTCGGCTGTGAGTTGCTCCATTGATATGATGGTTCCACTCCTGCAGCAAAGTAAATAATTAAAAATTAACAGCCACATATGGCAAACCATTTTTAACAAAACAACCTTGTTGAACGCAGTATCTTCTCTTCTAAGCTGAAGTATCGAACATACACACACAAATAATGAAATTTCTCTGTAGTCCTTTAAAGAGACACTGAACTTGGACCGACCTCAACTCCTAACCTGGGAGAAAAGGCATCTGATGAAAAATACCTTGCAATCTATGGGCCTGATCCTGCCTCAGAGGTGCAAAGCTTACCAGGGGTAACTGCTATAGCATACATGCAATTTCCATGTTTAGAACTGGATGCTGAGGGGTTCTTTTTCCCCAGTAATTTCAGAATTTCCTCCACTCTCTCTGCTTCATTCCTCAGACTTTTAAAGATTATTGTGAACTAAACACTCAAGTTTTTAGAATCATGAAGAAGCCAAGAAATTGCAAGGAATTCAGAAAGGAAAGACTAAAAGCAATGAAAGTGCATAGCTAGGACAAACTACAACTATACAGGCGAAATATAAAAATGTAGGACCATTTGAGGGGAATAACCCAGGAAAACAAGAGATCTAAACCAAGATGGTACAAAGGACGAATAATGGAATTAAACTGAATCAGCCAGGTAAAACAACTCCTGGTTCTGGCTTCAGCATTAGAAAAGAATGAGGGCTTTTGGGTTTTTTTTTTATTATCAAGGGAGTTATGTATTCCAAGAGGAGAGAAGCCACAGGGGGGACTCCTCCTTTACCGAAGTGCAGGGGACCTGACCTCCATATCCTCGCCCCCTTGCAAGTAACAGCACTGGTTTGTGCGATGGAACAGCAGTAACGTGACCCAACTCCTGCAGTGTCCCTGCGGCACAGCTGGGAGCCACAGTCACTTCTACTCTGCTGCTCCTCAGTGAGCAGAGGGTTCAGCAAACCTCAGCTTTAGGTTCACCGAGCAATGAAGGGGAGAGCAATTACAGATTTTTGGGGGGCAGTTTAACAACTGAAGGATTTTTTTACTGGCTACATTTTCAGCTGTGAACACTGCACTGGCTGTCTCTCATATGTCTCTTCTTTAATGTGTATTTCTGCTCAGCACCCACATACGATTTTTTTCCTAATCCCTTATCTTTCCTGATTTTTAGTCTCTGCCACACCATAGACATCCTTCTGGAAACAACAGGACACTCCTGAGGCTTACTGTGGTGTTTCCAAATGCTAAATGCCTACCTTATACTTTCCACCAAGGAGGAAAAACTGGATCTAAAGTCTCCCGTAAAGTACTGTTGTTAAGTTACACTACAATATTACTTCATGATACACAGAATATAGTGTGGAGGAAGATGAAACCTTCATTCGTCTTATCAAGAAGATGTAAAATGAGAGCACTTTTTCTTGTTAAATGCACAAGACATAGGCTCCGCAACTATAAATTAATAAATACACTGGCAATTCGGATTTAAAAAACCCCAAAACCCCAACCAAACCCAGCTATCTACGGAACATTCAATACCTAAACCCAGAGTTTCTTCAGTTTAAAACCCGCTACCAAGTGTTAGCACTATCCTACAGAAAAGTCCCTTAAACACTAAAAGCCCCTCCAAATTTGGGTGTGCAATCTGTAAAGCCCGGGGGCTGACTCAGCTGCGTGTAACGTGCTTTGAAGCTGTCTTAACACGTAATTTAAAACTATTGTAAACTGAAATAGAAATTACCTGCAAACTAGAGCCAAAGTTTGGGAGATCTAATTCCCATTATACTTCAAGGGCTTTTCAACTGGCAAGAAAGGGAGATCTGACATATAATTTAGGATTCTCTCCCCACCCCCCAGAAGTTTTCAGAATAACAACGGTTCATCTACATTAACTTTTATTAAATAAAATTCTAAGTCTGGACTTCCCTTTATTCCTGGCTTCTCTCCAGCCAGCAGCACTAGGTATTTTACAGGCACTAATTAACCAGCCTGCCCAAAGTTAAGCTGGAGAAAATCTGAACTGAGTTTCTTAAAACTCAGATTACTTCTGTCTCTATTGATGCACGCAAGAGGACGCCCTGTTCTTCAGAAAATTAGGCCAAACTTAAGCACCTAATTTTAGACAGCCCTCTATTAGGGACACTGCCATGTTTTTCCTTTGAGATCTATCACCGTTTCAAGTGTTTAACCTCCAAATTCATCTGCTCAAGTTGCATCAGCCTTTTCTTTGGCAGTGAAAACCACCCCTCCACATCTAACACCTCACTCCTTGACAAAAGGGATCAGGATTGACGAAACACCTAAAAAAACAAACTGGGGCACAATTTACTTCACAATGGGACAGAAAACAAACTGGGCCTTAAAATATATAAACATCAAACTTAAAAAGCCATTAAGAACATGGATAAAAAAGAAAACAGAGGACTGGTCTGCCAGCTTGAGTTACACTAAGGGCGTTTAACCCCTTGCTTGGGCTTAAAATGCGCATTGCTTTATCATGCGGTTTTAAAAATCTATGATGTTTTTATTGGAGGTTTGAAAAACAAGATTTTGCTACTGCAGTAATAAGTTTACATTGTCCCAGCTAAGAAAAGCATTCCCTTTCTGCTTTCCATACATTTTGGTTCGGATCAGATTACTTTACAAGTTCTACTCGATTAAATTTTGTGGGAGGCACAAAACAAGACATTCTGTAACTGTTAGGTATGCAAAGCGGAGGAAAAAAGGAGAGAAAGAGAAAAATTCTCGTGGTGACACGATTCCCAAAATTAGAAACTAAGCCCAAACTTGGGTCATAAGAACCAGATGATCCAATCTCAAACATTTTATGGTGTACCAGCAGTTTATATCAAAGCATATTCCTAAAAAAAAAAAAAAGATAGTTTTACATGTTACAGAAGATGTCAGCCAAGTTAAGTTACGCTGGCAAAAGAATTTGGTATTTCTCATACCTGGAAAGATATTTCATGGTGGATATCCTTGCAACAGATCTTCATACCCAAACAATCTAAGAACCACAAGGCTTTAAATAAAAGGCTGAAAAGAACCCTACTTACAGGATTACTGGTTGCCATCTTCAAGGGCCTCGGAAGTTTGTGTTTTCAATCTAAGCAAATGAAGTCCTTTTACAGAACTGAGCAAGGCACCTGAACTGTTAACACTTACAACCTTTTATGAAAATAAACGTCAAATATAGAAGACAAGAAACCTGGATTATGGTGATTATTTGTATAAAAAAAATAATTAAAGCAACACAAGCGTATAAACTGTCAGATCAGGTGGAGTCGTACAGCGTGTGCTCTAAAACTGTTTTGATCACGGTTTCCTTGCAGGGACAGAATAATTCTCGTGTGTCAGAAAGATCAGATGTACAGAAGCAGCACTTTGAGAGGTAACTGTAAAGAAATGGTTAGTAACAGCAATTCCACATTGTATCAATTTTACAGTAATAGCACGTATTATATTTTCAATCGAAAGCCTTCAAGCTAATTAACCACTAATTGTGACAAGAGGGGCACTGTATTAGCCAATCAGCCAATTAAATTGCCTAGTGTACTGAAAATCAGCAAGATGAGTAAAATTGGAAAAGCTGAAAGTCAGAAGGCTCTGAAAACAGTGTCTGAATAAACAGGTCGTTTTGGAGTAACCTGCTGCCTTTGCAGAGAGTTGAACTCTCACGAATAAACTAAGAGGGAAGTCTCAGCATCACCGAATATACCCGAAGATCCACTCTACTTGCGAGCCAAGTAAAGAACACAACTAGGAACACAGAGCAGGATACTGCCACAGCAGACTGATTGCTCGGAGAGTCTACAGGGATAGATGCAACATGTGACAATAAAAAGTGAGTCTGAAGTGTCTAAGAAAGTTGTGAAAAAAGGAGAAAAATGACGACAAATTTCAGCCATAGTATGAGAGAGAGTGTTAAAGTGAAATTAAAAAGGCAAGAATGAGCTCATCTAAAACGTGGTTTTTACTTTTGCAAATAAGTGCCAGGGCTCTACATTAACTCTT
>NW_010156220.1:19180-27357 GCF_000695765.1 Mesitornis unicolor
TTCCCTTTGGACAGGGAAAAAGCAGAACTGTGCAAGAATGCACCTTAACTACACATAAATCAGCAATCAAGACAGATGTGGAGGAGAGCTGAAACTAGCTTCCCGAATAGCACAGTAGATACACTGCAAAACCCCCCCAAACCATCCAAAAATAAAAAACCCACCCAAAAACTGCTTGAATGCCAGATGTTTGCGGTTAAGAGAACATGTAGATGTAAAATATAAATAAGATATCCCAGTAGATGATAGCTGTTTGGCTTGAAGTTAAGCAATCTGGGCAAACAAAATACATTAATGTAAAGCCCTGGTTTACAATGTTTGTTAACAATTACCTTGTAAATAAACCAAGTGCCTTTTTCACTCTCAAAACAACTTTCAGATCATTTCAAAAGCAACCAGGCTATAGAAATAAAGAAATAGGTAAAAACAGAACAGATACTACAACGTAAAGGAAAATAGAAGTATCTGGTGTGTGACTCACCTTATTAGAATGAACTGGCATATCACATATAGAGCACAGATGGGGATAACCCTTCGGTAAGAATCCATGGAAGTCTTCAATATTGCTATTTGGAGGAGCACCTCTCTTTTTCTCAAAGAGAGATCTCTCAGGACCAGGACCACGACCCATTCTCTCATACTCACTGTCAAATTTATGATAGTTATGCGAAGTCTCACCATAGAAAGATTCATCCCTACACCTTTCTCCATCTCTTAATCTGTCATCTTCATAATCCATTCTGTCATAATAACCAGATTCTTGAGAACGACTTCCATGGTCATAGTCAACCACTGGGTTGAGACTAGGACCACGATCATCAAAGCTATCTCTTCTAAAATGCCTTTTTTCTTCCCAATCATCCCTAGGTACTCTGTACGGTGGTTCCCGTGCGGATGATCTGCCATCTCTACCATAACCTTCTTCAGCTCTCCTCCTTTTAAGTTGTAGAAGGATCTGAGGCAAGTTTTCAGGAGTAATCTTGTCCTCGGGATAGCGACTCAGTTCATCTAAGTCTCTAGCAGACAGACCAAAGCTGGCCAAAATGTTAGTGGCCTGGTCTGCATCTCCACGGTGCTGAGAAGACAAAGGGAGCGGACCTCTACTTCCAATGTTAAATATAGACTGCAAATTATGGGAAGAGGTACTACCAGAAGACAGTGCACTATGAGATCCTTGTTGGTTCAATGAAGAACTCATTCCAAGATTCATTAAGCTAGCAAGGCGTGCAGTACCCTGGTTCATCCTTCCAAGAGATGCTGGCATATTTAAAGACTGGGTAGCAGCAGCAAGAAGGCCTATTCCTGCAGAGAGGTCACGCCCATGACCTTGTGAATCCCTACTCAGAGATGACTGCTGGAATGACTTGGACATTGTAGAGCTAGAGCTTGTCTACTGTATGGATCAAAAAAAAATCCTTGTCTCTTTTTAAGATGGCTGAAAAGAGAGCTCACACTAGAAAGCTAGGCAAACTTCACTTCAAAAATGGTAACGCCAAGAAAGAGGATCAATAATGACTGCAGATCTTCTTCAAGCTGAGAAACACCAGACAATTCTGTAGAAAAACAAGCAGTTTTAGTCATAAATCCCTTTAAACAGATGCCGTTTTAAACTTATGCATCATGTCGATCTAAAAAACATTAAAGATCTCAATCTTACAAGGCTTTTATTACACAACTTAACAGAGACAAGAGGTACCCAGAACCTACATATATCATTTCAGATAAAAATACAGCAGTGTTTCCTATGCATACTACTCTTCTTCTACAGAAACCTATTTTCACGCTGAAGACAAGTGAATTTCAGAAGTTTGGGATGTCTGAAAGCATCTAAAGTTTACTAGCATATGAGCCTTGATCTCTGGTTAATGGTTTCGTTTATACCCTACATTACTGTACTGTGTCCATGAAAAGACCACAAAAAACTTAAGCCCATAGAATCCAAGATGACTTTGGCATATAATACATACTTGAAATTGAAACCTATACCACCACAGAATAGGACGAAAGAAAGTTAAAAGTAACTGAAGTTTGGGCAAAAAGTTTCTGCTGTAAGATCTGGTAAATAAGACCAAACATAATATTCAATCTTTATGCAGTAAAATTCAAATTACCGATGTGAAGACAGATGTGAACAAGAAAAACAAGTTTTAAATTTCACAGGAAATAAACAAGACCTCTTGCTCAAATCGCATTTATATCGAAAACAGCACTTGGGAAGTGACTCTTTGGTGTATTGCAGCCGTGACATCAGCCTGGACTCAGACCTCAAGCTAAACAAGGTCAGGCTTTGTACTGGGATGGGAGACCTAAGGAAAACCCTGCTCCTGCAGAAGACACCGGTGAGTCAGGAGATGGCACCGCAGCCCAGCCAGCCCCACGGGACAGCGGGGTCCCTGTCTCTTACCAGCACACGGCTTCTTCCTTGGCTCAGCTCTGACACTTGGACACCATGACCACATGTGGTAGTTAAAGATCCTGAAACAATACTCGTGAGAGAAAGATACTTGCTCCATGTCCCACCAAAAGCCTAGCCTAGTATTTGAATGTTTGCTTCAACTGCTTTTACTTGGAAGTTTTAACTAAACAGCATATCAACATCCACAGTATATTTTATGGTGCAATGGATATATTTCAAAAAAATGTTCATTTTCTTTAGTGTAGAGCAGGTAAAGAAATGTAATGCTGCTCCCCATACTCTTTCAGCCTTGGGACAAATACACAAAACTTAAAGCAAGTCAACACACATGCAACCATTCCAGCAGGAATATGTTGTTCTTGGGTCCCCGATGCCGTAAAGCCCTTTCAGATCTCTGCAGAGCAGTTTTGCTTCTCCAGCACTGCCACTCAGATGCACATAAAACACATGCAAACACTTGAAAAAGAAACGGGCAAGAATTGCGTAGCTCCAAATGAAATCAGCTTCTAAGAGAACAGGTACGTTTGGGGAGGAATGGAAAGGACAAAATGAAAGCAAGGCTTTTTCCTTGAAGAGACCAGTTCTGCAGAAGGAAATTTCTCTTGTACTGGAAACAGAAGAAAAAAGGTCAAGGTTATGAGCAAGTCTCTACCCCAGCTGCCTGCTCAATCCAGAGCCCTGTTTCCATAGCACATGAAGTTTTTTCTACTTTAGGCTCTTTCCCCTCTCTGTAGCAGAGCATTACAAAATTATGCATTTATGTAGAAAAGTAATGGATTTATGAGAGATACATAAAGTACACAAAACCCACACAACTCCATCTCTGAAAAGCAGTTGCTTTATACAGTTTGCTACACATTCTGTTATCAGTACATCTACACTTGTATTTCAGCTATGCTTTTAAGATCCACATATGTTGGAGTCACTTAAAGTAAGCTTGATTGTGTAACATTTGGTTAAGAATAAGAGATTGAGAAACATGGGGATGAAAATAAGTTAAAAAGTATCTGAGGCAGAAGACAGAAAAAGCACTGCAGAAAGCTTCAGAGGAAAACAGTAAAACAAGAATATAGGGAGAGCAGATGAGGCAAAGCCTAAGTGAGATACCCAGGACAAGCTGCCCACACTAAAAAGCACCTCAATAGAAAGCATTTAAGAACTACATTATAAAAATCAAGACTCTTTCGAGTTCAGACATGAGAGAAACACTAATATTCGCCTGGGTATTGCATTTTATCTTAGGTACATTCAGTAATCTGCAAAGTACTTTATGACAATTTCACAAGTTACTCCTTCCTTGCTCCTTTCATTTTTACACACAAGTTTCCTTCCAGTTCATGCACACACTTACAGAATGGTTTGAAACTGAACTTACTGGGTTCTTCATAAAATCCAGTATTCCAGAGGGCTTTACAAACCTGACCCGTCAGTGATTCAGCAGACAACCAGAGTCAGGAAAGGCACTGTGCGTCCTGCTGTTAAAGCAAGGACCTGCACTATTCAAGTTTTCACTAAATCAGGAAAGTTCTCCACTCTTCAGAAATACCCTTTCTCTTTGAACAGATGCTCGCTAATCCTCTTGTCACAGTTTTCAATTGACAGTTCATTGTCTGCTGCTCTGGAGAGATTAGCAGGGAACAAAACCCAACAATTCCCAGTCTGGCAGGGACCTGGGCTGCAGAGAACCCGATTACACACCATGCTTTGACCCCGCATACACACGGAGGTTTTACATAACCATACCGTGCCGCTGCTGCTGCTGCAAACACCAGAGAATAAAGAAGCCAAGAGAAAAATAAAAACCGGAAAGATGGGGGGAAAAAAATGAGACAAAGAAACGAAGAGGGACAATCTTATGAAAAAGCATGAAGTGGGACAGTAAGACATCTGAATGATGAAGGCAGAATATAACGCTGGCAGTTGGTGCACCAGGCAGTAAACTGCCCTACCCTTAATTAGGTATTCAAGTGGAGTACTTACATAAGCCAAGTTTCTGAGTTATCCTCAAAAATCACTATTTATCACACCACCGTCGCCTTGCAATCGCTGTTGTTCTCTACCCCTGACCACCCCCATTCTTCAAGATCAGATGAAAACAACAAAACAAGGGAAGAGCTCTAAAAATCATACCAAAGGATGTTTAACTTCCACATGGTCAGGTTTAATGTGTGATTCTAAGATAGCATTTCTTGCGTTGATCGCTTCTGGAAGATTTCACGTCAGTATCTGATAGAGACAGGTTCCCACGGACCGGTGCCAGCGTTTAAGCGAGCGTGCCATCGACTGAGTCACAGCAACAAGATGAGTACGACTGAACAAAGCTGTCTAAAGATCCAGACATGATTTAGCCGAGTTAAAAGTGTTATGCTAATCATTCTTCGTGTAATTTCAGCTATACTGGGAACAGATAGGCTTTCGGATATACCTTTTTAAGATCTGAGGACAGAAATTTGGCCATATTAAGATTTGAAAATATATAATATTGAAATAAGTTGAAAGTCAAAATGTTACTGGATTTCCAGACAAATGTGGACAATGAAAAAAAACATTTCATATCTCCAAGTTGCAAAAGAGTTTTCTGTTAAGGCAGACAACAGTAATAAGAAATTTGAATCCTCCAGAATATAAAGCTATCAAATAAAGGTCAAAATAAGGCTGATTTTCCAGCACTATTGAAGGATATTCTTTTTGTGTAAAGCTGATTATAAAAACTTTCAGAACCCTTGCTACACGCTAATATTAATTTTGTTCCTGAAAACAGTTTAGCTCAGTGAAAACTTGGGACACACTGATTGTGCTGAACACGGTAACTTTAGATGACCACCTTGTATGGAACAGCAATAGGCTGAAAATAACTTAGCTCCCTATTCCTTCTACCACTCTGGGTTTTTTTTAACCTGTGTATAACTTTAGTGTTAATCTTGTTCGTAGAACTCATCTGTTATCTATTGCTCTTCCACTAATTAGAGAAAAGACTCAAAAATTAAAAATACATTTTTACTTTCTAGTCAGTTTCACTTTCACTTCAAGTCAAAATGACTCCAAACACATGGAATTCATTCAAACAAACTCAGTTATGTTAAAGACAAAATTATCTGCAAGCAGAGCGAACACACCCTCAGTTTGTATAACACAGGACTTCTGAAGACAGTACACCCTTGGGAAAAAAGTCTCAAAGAACTTTTCACACCCACAATCCCTGCTTTTTGGATAAACGGATAAAAGTCTTTCTTCTCCTCCCTTAGGTGTTATGCTCGGTGCAGCACTCCCTCTTGCAGCAATCTACTCTGCTATGCAAGAGTTCATGTGCTTCCTGGCTAAACTGTCTCCAACACATCATGGTAAAAAAAGGATACTGATGGAAGAGATCTGGAAGTTCAAGGGAAAAATTTAAACAGACAGCTCCTCGTGCTCTCTGAGAAATAATGGTAGTAAAAACCAGAACTTACAAGGAAATTAGAAGCAGATGTTCTCTAGCCACTGAATGGCCAAGTGTAATGGATTTGAAGTCTACAGGATTACTTTAACTTGGACAATATAGAAAAGGCCACCGTTTTTCCAAAGGCAAAGGAAGAACTGTCAAGCAGTCTCAGAGAAAATGCAGATTATCACACGTTTCGGATACCTGTATTCAAACTGGTTATTTAACATTACTGTTTCACATGCAAGAAAACAATTCATCTTGTTCAGCTGATCTTCAGAGGTCACGACCTCAACAATTTTAGCAGCACCTGGCACACAGGACACACACGTTTTTTGTGTGTGCAGATCAGACAAATCTATTTCAGGCCTTGCAGAACAACAGGAAAAGTTTCATTTCTTAGGATTAATTTCAACTTCATCTCAGCAACTTGCTTGATCGGAGGAGCACATAATAATCTGAGATCTGAAGGTACTGTAACAGAGGATTGCTTCAGAACAGGTAAGTATTACATACGAATAAGACATTTATAAATGGGGAACTAAAATGACTAGTTTAGCAATTAAGAATCTGAAAGAACTTACAGATTATGACATTTGAATGCAGAAAATAAGCTCTGTAAAAGATGCTGATTTCCTATTTCTGCTCATTATTATGTTTTAATAAACTCGAGCATCCCTCTCTTCCTAAGAGGTGCATGGAAAAAAAATGTGCATTTATCCCTCTACAGAAACAAGAGAAGTGGGAAAAAAAGGCCCAAGAAACAGTACAGAAAGAGGAAAGGAGGCAAAAAATGTCTATTTTTAGAAAGGGAAAACAGGAACAGCCGGGAACACATAGAACAGCTGCCACCACACACACTGACTGCTCCATGAACACGATCACCTCTACAGCTTCCACACACTCCTTCCTACTATTTCTATGTCCACTCTTGGTCCCTACCTTCAGGACTCCAGCTCTACGTTAAGATGGACGCACAGAGGTTCCAGCACCTATGAGGAGCTCCATAAAACCATTAAGACTTGGTTCAACAGAAGGGGTCTGCCAAAAACAGTCACTGCAGAATGAGGTAGGATCTTCGCCTCAAAGCTCTGGTACCACATTTTTTTATTTTAAATAAACATGTAATACATACAGTGATCCAAAGACACCACACCAGTTAATCACTGTAACAGAGAACCAATTTTACCTTCTCTTTTTAAAAAGCCAAAACAGAACACTTTTGTATTCTGATCTGGTAAGCAATTAAAAAGGCTCTGACTAATCAGTGCATGCAAGTCTGCCTCCAGGCATTTCCAGAGCTGGGATAAAATCACATTCTTTTCCAGCTGAAATCTTTCATGAGGTTGCTGAGATGTATTCTGGTTGCAGAGAAGAATCAAGAGACTCTTTTACTGCTCTAGTGCTCAAAATAAACACTCTTAAATTTAAGTTACCACTACACAATATGGTACTCAAACACTTGCAAACTAAATTATTTCAGAAATATTGTGAGGTATTTGCTTTTCTTTTCAAGATTTGTTGACTCAGAGCACTGAAGAAGAATGCAAGCAGCACAGAGACTACAAAAATACACTCATGAATTAACAGATAAACTGAATGGAAATAATTTCTTCACAGCTTTGCTTACAACAGCTTCTCTCCCAGATTTGCTGAGCTACTCAGAACAACATCAAGTACTAGATTACAAAACATCTTCGCATCCACCAGAGCTCTCAGCAGAGATGAGTGCAAGTCACAGAGGAGGGCAGCAGACAATGTTTACTTCATTTCCCACCACATTTAAGTCTAGTCCTGAATAAACCAGAGAGCAATCGTATTCCAGTTGTACAGATCAGAACACTATGGATCCTTAATTTAGTTTGGAGCCTCAAAGATTGACTCTCTGTCCCTCTTCCTTACTCGGTTTTTAGTTTCTACCTTCAGGAACACAGATATTCACATTTTAAGGATACATTTAGGAATTTCTCTTGGTTCTTCTTCCCTTAATTTAGTGCTAGAATGTAACACCTAGATACGAGCAAAACAGCAGAAACTGAAGTCTTCACTACACAGTAACTTCAGGTACCTTCTCTAAAACACACAAAAAAGGCTCGTGACATCGCGAGCCTCACCAGAATCATTAGGGTGAATCTGCAGTTCAGATTTCATCCCACCCAGTGCACCACGTGAAAGCGCTGCGATTAGGTTACCGCTGAGCAAAACCCGTACAAGGCTGCTGCTATCCTCACTCAAATGTAACCACTCCAGCAGTGATTCGGTAATGAATCATTTTGTGTGTTTTCTGATAAAATTCCAGACAATCCACTGATGTCTCGGTAATAAATGTATTAATGTATT
>NW_010156221.1:0-2860 GCF_000695765.1 Mesitornis unicolor
GGCAGTGGTGGAGTCTCCATCCCTGGAGGGACTCAAAAACCGCCTGGACGTGGCACTTGAGGACATGGTTTAGTGACCACAGTGGGGCTGGGCTCACATTGGATTTGATCTTAGAGGGCTTTTCCAACCTGAAGGGCTCCATGCTGGGATGGGGGTGCTGTCCCCACACCTTGCGGGGGGTGCTGGGGCTGGATGATGGGGTTTGGGGTTCAACATCTCTTCTCCACCCCCCTTGCAGGCTGAGCTGGAGCAGGAGGAGCTGTTTGTGGCCCTGGAGATGCTCTCGGCCGTGGCGATGGTGAACCGAGCCCTGGACCGCAGAGATGTGGACGGGGTCTGGAGCTACCTGGGCAGCCCTGACCTGGGCCTTGCAGATGTTGAGGATGGCAACGCACAGCGGTGAGGAGACGGCCCTGGCGTTTGGGGGGTCAGACCCTGAGCTTAGGATCCCCATGTTTGGGGGTTGCTCCCCACATTTGCGATCCCTGCATTTGGGAGGTTGGTCCCTGATTTTGGGGGGTCGGTCCCTGCACTTAAGGCCCTTCCCTTTGGGGTCTCTGCATTTGGGGGTCTGTCCCTGCATTGGAGGTCCCTGTATTTGGGGGGTCAGTTCCCATGCTTGGGGTTTGTGCAATTGGGGGATTGATCCCCATATTTGGGGTCCCTGTGTTTGGGGAGTTGGTCCCTGCGTTTATGGGCTAAGTCCCCACACTTAAGGCCCTTGCCTTTGGGGGTCCTGTGTTTGGGGGTCAGTCTCTGCATTTGGGGCCCTCATATTTGGGGTGTCAGTCCCCATGCTTGAGGTTCCTGCATCTGTGGGACTGATCTCCATGTTTGGGGTTCCTACGTTTGAGGGGTTGATCCCCACACTTGGGATCCATGCGCTTGAAGTCCTAATCCCTGTGTTTAGGTCCCCTGCACCTGGGGATTGTTCCCTGCATTTGGGGTGCCCATGTTTGCGGGGTCAATCCCCACATTTGGGGTGGGCAGCATCAAGGCTGTCCCTCGGGAGGGGATGGCTGGGGGCTTTGGGTGGGCTTTGCCAGCCTCCCCGCCCTCCAATTTACCTCTTTCCTCTGAAAATAGAGGTAGGTGGCTCTGACAGACCCCATCTCTCCCTAAATTGCACCGTGCTGTGTCCCCCTCCCAGGTATTTTGAGGATTTGCTGCAGCTGCAAAGCCAATGCAGGGCAGGAGGAGCTGAGTTCCTGAGCTGGAACGACATCCAGGCCAGCGTCAGCAGCACCAACGCGGCCGTGCGGGATGAGAACGACCGTGAGTGATGCCCATGTGGGGTTTAGGGGGACTGAGGGGCCCTGGGGGACATCGTGGGGGCTGATCCCCCTGTCCCACACAGGGGTCCTCGCCGTCCGCCTGATCAACGCGGCGCTGGAGCAGGGGGACCCTGAGAAGACGCTGACGGCGCTGCTGCTGCCCGCGGCCGCTCTGCCCGATGTCACCCTCCCCATCGGCCCCCGCTACCACCACGTCCTGACCCGGGCACGGCAGATGAAGGCACAGGTGGGGTGATACCCTCACCCCCCCAAATTTGGTAGTGCTGTACCCCTCTTTGACAGCACAGCATCCCTCCCTGGCCATGGTATCCCCACAGGAGCATGGCATCCCCTTTGGGGATGGTACCCTTACGCATGGCATCCCCTTTGGCCATGCTGTATCCCCCAGGACCCACTGTACCGCTCTAGGACCCATTGTACCCCATTCCCTGGCAGCACAGCATTCCCTTTGGCCATGCTGTATCCCCCAGGACCCACTGTACCGCTCTAGGACCCATTGTACCCCATTCCCTGGCAGCATGGCATTCCCTTTGGCCACACTGTAACCCCCCAAGACCCACTGTACCCCTCTTGGACCCATTGTAACCGATCCCCTGGCAGCACAGCAACCCCTTTGGCCATGCTGTATTCCCCCAGGACACGCTGAACCCCCCTAGGACCCATTGTACCCCATCCCCTGGCAGCATGGCATCCACTTTGGCCATGCTGTACCCCCTCAGGACACACTGTACCCCTCTAGGACCCATTGTACCCCATCCCCTGGCAGCACAGCATCCCCTTTGGCCATGCTGTAGCCCCTCAGGACACACTGTACCCCTCTAGGACCCATTGTACCCCATTCCCTGGCAGCACAGCATCCCCTCTGGCCATGCTGTACCCACCCCTTTGCAACCCTCTCACCACAGTGTACCCTTCCCAGACACACTGTAGACCCACCCTGGGCAACACTGCACCCCCCCAGCCATGCTGTACCCCCCAGCAGCACGGCATCTCCCCCAGCCTGGCACCTCACAGAGCAGGAGATGCTCAAGGCAGGGATGTAGAGCAAACCTGGTGCAGCTGCAGCTCTGGGGATGGAGTGGGAGGGTCCCCAGCCCCTCAAACCCTATCCCCTCTCATCTCCCCTTATCTCGCAGGCCACAGGGGACGACGGCGCTGCACTTTGGTGGGAGGAGATCCAGGAGGGCGTCTGCAGGGCCAACCAGGACACGGCGGCGACCAGGAACAGTGAGTGGAGTGGTCTGGGTGCTGGGTGCTGCGGGGTGAGGCAAGAAGGGGCTGACAGAGCCCTCTCTTCCCCCTCGCAGTGGCCCTGGGCACGGCTGCCATCAACCAGGCCATCAAGGAGGGGAAGGCGGCCCAGACCCTGCGGGTGCTGCGCAACCCGGCCGTGGGCCTGTGCGGGGTGGTGACCGCCTGCGCTGACGCCTACCAGGAGCAGCTGGCAGCTCTGAGGGCCACCAAGAGGCAAACGGGTACATCCTGGGGGGGCTACCCAAAATTCCCTTGTTCTGGGAGCATGGGATGCACCCAGAGGCATTTGGGGGGAGCTGCAGCCCCCCCAG
>NW_010156221.1:3045-3324 GCF_000695765.1 Mesitornis unicolor
TCACCGCCTGCAGGATGGCACCGAATTTTCCCTGAGCCTGCAGAGCTTCGAGGGGAGCTGGCCGCGCCCGTGCGACGGTGGCGGCATCAACACCACGCACCTGAGCCGCGAGGAGATCCAGGTACGGGGTGGGGGGGGACAGGGACGCGTGGGTGCTGGTGGCATCGTGGGTGCTGAGCTGGTTTATGGTGTCCCCGCAGGCCGTCATCACCCGAGTGAGCGCGGCGCACGACCGCGAGCAACTGTGGGAGTCCAACGCCGCCTTCGTGGTGCGGCTGC
>NW_010156222.1:0-208 GCF_000695765.1 Mesitornis unicolor
TTTTTTACTTAAAATAAAACCAGAGGCTCTGCCTGCTTCACCCCCTCCCCAAGCTCTGCAGTGCAAGGACATAAAACCCCCGTGATTTACAGGAAACATCACCCCGAGGACCACAGGGGCTGATCGGGAACGGGGAGGCCCAACCACCGCTGTCAGCATGGGGCCGCGGGGGGCTTCACGTCCCAGCGGCCTCCTGCTCTGTGCCATC
>NW_010156222.1:476-58582 GCF_000695765.1 Mesitornis unicolor
CCCCCAGCCCAAGCCATCCCCGTGTCCTGGGGTGGCCGGAGCAGAGAGGGTCCTCCGAATGCCACAGCTGATGCAGCTCATGGCGATTTCCACCCTGGCTCCCGGCAGATGAGACCCCCCTCTGCCCTGCAAGTTACGGGGGGCGCAGCAGCCCCCTGAATGTTACCAAAAACAGCCGCTGCAGCTCGGTGGGCTTTGGCTGGGTGGGTCCTGGCTCAGGGCAGGGTGATGTTCCCCCCTCCTCCAGGTCCTGCTGCCCCCCGTGCCCTGCTTGGCCTCAAGAGGTCCAGAGTGGCACCGGGATGTGGAGACGCCTGATCCGGGTTCTTGGGGGTGCTGGTTTCTGGATTCAGCATCTTCAGGAGGGTTCAACGTGGGGGCCACAGGGCTGCCTCCAATGTGTGTCCACTCACATGGGGACACCAGGGTGCAGGGCTCTCTCCATGGGGCCAGTGGGAGCCACAGGCCAGCACCAGCATGAAACGCAAACTCTGGGCTCAATTTTTGAGTCAGGCTCAGATTATTTCCCATAATTATTAACAAAAATTCTATTTACATCCCAGAATCGCCAGAGCAGTTCCACTCCCAGGGTACCAACAAGCAGCAAAGAGCTGGTCCTTGCAGCAGGGAGGCCCCCACCTAAAGCAGCCAAGGGATGCGGTGGTTGGCACGGCACTGGCACAGCCTGGCAGCCAGCACAGGCCACAGGGGCTGGTGAGGAAGCCCTCGCTCACTGCCAGTGTCAGCAGAGAACCATCATGGAGGCACCGCCAGCCCCTTCGGCACAGCCTGGGGTGGGGTTGGATGGGAGGATGGTGATCCCCTCCTTGCCTCCGTCCACGCTCTCAGCTCAGATCTTCTGCACATAATTCCCAGGGAAGAGCCCTTCCTTGCCATGCAGCCGGCCTTTCCACCAGCCGGAGGTATCTGGGAAAAAGAGGGAACCAAAAGAGCTGGGTCGGGTGGGGGGCTGCCATGGGGCACAGCGGGGAGGCACTGGGCAGGATGGGGACTGGGTCGTACCTTCCAGCAGGATGTCGATGGTGTCCCCCACGTTGAAGCTGAGCTCGTCCACGTCCTGCCCGATGTACTGGTAGAGTGCCCGGCACCGCGGCACGGCGGCTGCGGCTTGGGCCGTCTGGCTGGTGGTGGCCGCTGGCTCAGGCTCCGCCGGCGCTGCATGCTGAGGGAGTGGGAGGAACGGCATTGGCACCGGGGAGGAGAGCGTGGGATGCACTGCACACTCCATCCCACCTCACAGTGCCCCATGCCTGCAGCGCCAGTGGGTCCTCCCAGTGTAGGAACTGGGAGAACTGGGGTGCACAGGAGCCTGCAGCAAGGCCAAATTGCCCAGACCTGCTCAGGCCATGGCCAATGGGGAGGGGAAAGAGCATCTTGTGGGACTGGGAGCAGTGGAAGGGGAGGATGGGATCTGGGGGGAAAATGGGTGCAGGTACGGGACCTACCCGGCCACCCCCTGGTCGGGCACGTTGAGGAAGTCCATGTTGTGATCGGATGGGGGCCGTGTCTTAGTCTGGCGGGTGGCATTTCGGGGTGGCAGTGCGAAAAAAAACCCCGCCGCTGTTTTTGGGGTGCCGAGTAGGTGTCGAGCTGCGCTTGGCTGTTGCTGCGTGGGAACTGGGGCGCCCCATTTCTGCAGGCACCTGGAAGAGGCCCCCCCAGGGTGGTGCATTACAAGGGGCTCAGCCTGCACCCCCCCCAGGTGGATTCAGGCTGGGGTGTCCCTTCCTCTCCACCCCCCTTGGGCACTGCCCCCTCACCTCTGGATGCTGGGGGAGTGCTGCGGGAGGGCGCTGGGTGCCTGCTGCCACCTCTGCTCTGCGTTGCCCCCTTCCTTGTAGGCTCTGGGGGGACACAAGCCCCCCATGTTTGGTGACGGCCCTCAGTGCTGGGGGGCGGCTGCCTTTGCAGTTTGCACCCCGTCACCCTTTCTTTCCCCAAAACCCCCCATGTTGCCCCGTCACCCAAGCAGGGTCCTCACAGGTGAGATGCAAACCCTGCAGAGTTGGAGTACATGCATCTCACCCCAATGGCCCCAAGCCGTGCCCTGTGTCCCTGGTGCTCCTGTCCCTCCCCATTTTCACCTCCCATGCCCTGGCACTCACTGGCGTTCCTGGGGAGCCCATCCCCAATGCTGACCGTGAGGGTTTTGCCTCCAGCCTTGAGGGTGGCCACGTCCCCCTGTCCTCTGATGAAGGTGACGTTGCGGGTGCCACCACCACCCCAGCCCTCCTTCTTCACTCGAAACTGTAGTCTGGGGGGGAGAGAGGACTGTGAGACCACAGGGGTGGGACACCATCCTGCTTTGTCACCTCTCTCGGTCTTCATCCTTACATGTCCTTGAAGGAGAGGCGCAGCTTGGTGTGGGTGAGCTCCTCGTAGCGTTTGCAGAGCAGGCTGAGCAGCTCCGTCTTGAAGATGGACTCCAAGAAGTTGTCGGCGTCGCTCTCGTGGAGGATGAAGAAATCATCCTGCCTGGTGCTGGGGGAGCAACCCCAGCGTGGGGGTGTCAGCGGGGGACAGGCTGGTGTCAGCCAGTGCTGAGGGGCAGCCAGGAGACCCCACTGGGTTCACCCCAAGTGGATTTGGAGGGCGATTTAGCGGGAAATGTTCCCAGCCTCCAAAGTCCCATCCCAACCACGCAGACCCCCACCATGGAGCTGGTGCCAAGGGACACACCTCAGCGAGATGCCGCTCACCGCCTGCAGCTCCACCTTCTTCTTGAGCACCTCCTTGATCTGCCCCTTCTCAGGACCTTTCTTCACCTTCTCCCGCCCGATCAGGTAGAAGTACTTGGGGGTAAGGATGAAATCCCGCTTGATGGGCTGGGAAAGGGCAGGAGCAGGAGATGAGGGGGTGTTTTTTGGGGGTTCATGAGCCCTGGCACCCATCCCACCACATGCCATGGCTTGGCCCATCCTGAGTGGCTCCACGTACCTTGAACCTGCGGTCGTACTTGGTGATGGAGTCTGCGAAATCCACCCGCTCCCGCTTGGCCAGGAACTGCCGCAGCTCTGGCCGCTCCTCCATGCCCAGGTAATCGCCCACGAAATTCCTGTTAATGCTGTTCCTCCTCCGCTCTTTGAAGTTGTAGAGGATGTTGGAGGCTGTGTGGGAACCCAAACCCTTGGCTCAGCCCTCAGCCCCTACCTGCCCTCCCAAACTGGAGTGGTGGGAGCCATCAGGGGCTGGTGGCAGCAAGAACTAGGACTTGTTTTATGCTGTGTGAGGAATCTGAGCATGGCTGGCTTCAAAACTCATTAACTGCCATCAAAAAACCTTGAGCTGTGGGAGGGAGGGAGAGACTCAGCTGCTTTCTGGGTTTTGCCCCTTGATTTTTGTCTGCGGGTGGGATAATGCCCATGATGGGGTCAGGTGGTGGCCGTTGGCCTTGCCCACGCCTCTGCAAACACTGACCCTGGGCTCCTCTCTGGCTCAGCTCAAGCAACGAAATGCAGAGCGAGAGGGAGAGAGGCGCCGGTTTCTGTCATGCACCCCTCCAGGCTGGAAATGGAGCAAAAAATCCACTCTGTCCTTCAAGATGTAGGAAGAGACCCCGGGAATCTCTGGTCTGGTCCTTCCTCACCCCACTCCTTGTTAGTGCTGCAGTTAGGAGCCAGGCTGTCGCTCTAGGCTGTCCCTGGCGAAGGGCACTCTAAAAAGGGGTGTTGGGGCGCTGTGTCCCCATCCTTACCCTCCTCTCGCATCTGCTCGTACTTCCGGATGGCGATGTGCCGGCGCCAGGCCTTCTGGATCACCCGGGCAAAGCCGTCGAATTTCCGCTCCCGCATCTCTTCAAGGAGGAAGAGCTGGTGGGGAAGATGTGGGGTGCTGAGCTCCCCCAGCTCCCCGTGCTGCATCGCTTCTGCTCCCCATCAGCACCCCAAAACCCTCCCCAAAGCGATGTTCGGCAGGGAGGAGGATGCGGGTGGTGGACCCGAGCCACCCACCGATTCGGGGTTCTTGACGAACACCTTGCTCCTCCCCATCTGGTACTGGTCTGGGTCCATGTTGACAGAGCACAGCAAGTGCTGCACCCCTTGCCGCTCGTCCCCGCGCCAGGACGGCCATGTCTCAGGGGTGAGGATGGCGTAGCTGTGGGGATAGGGGGATGTGAGTCACGGCTGGGATGTGGGGACCCCTCTGTTCTCCCCCATCCCAGTGGGTGCTCACCGTTGCAGGAATTTGTGGAAGAGGCGGCGGTAGGCGAACCCTGCCCGGCGCACTCGGATGTTCTCCTTCAGCCCCAGGTACTCCACTTGGTGCTTCACCCTGCGGAGTAGGGTGTGCATGGCAGGGGTGGGGGCGGACCTTGCCCAGACCCCTCGGCCACCAGTTTGGTGAGAGACCCTCTACAACTCCCTGAAAGGAGGGGGTAGTGAGGTGGGGTCTCTTCTGCCAAGGAACAAGCGATGGGATGAGAGGAAGTAGCCTTAAGTTGTGCCAGAGGAGGGTTAGATTGGATACGGGGAAAAATTTCTTCCCTGCAAGGGTTGTCAGGCACTGGAAGGGGCTGCCCAGGGCAGTGGTGGAGTCACCATCCCTGGGAGGGTTCAAAAAATGTGTGGATTGGGGCACTTGGGGACATGGTGGGGTCGGGTTGACGGTTGGACTTGATGATCTTGGAGGTCTCTTCCAAACTTAATGATTTGGTGATACTTGGGGCTTGGATACAGCCCCATGGTGATGCACCTGGATGCATCACCATGGCCAGGTCCCGTTCCGTGGACTCCCTGGCACATCGTGAGGGCCCTCTGTTACCTGCTCTCTTCCCAGTCCCGGGGTTTCTTGGTCTCGTTGGGTTTGATGCAGCGGATGTAGTGTGGCGTGCACTTCATTAGCGTGTTCACCAGGTCATTCGCCTGTTTCTGTTGCAAGGACCGACCTCGGTAGCATTAAAGGCGCTGGTGGGAGCCCATCACCCTGCTCCTGCCCCAGCACCAGCTCCTGTCCTGCAGTCTCTGGGACATACCTTGATTTTGGAGCCTGCGGTGGTCGGTCGTCCCTTTTTGTCTGAATCCAGTTTTTCTGGGAAAAGCATCCGGATGAAACCACTGCAAGGCAGACGACAGTTCCCAGGTGAGAGCCGCTGGGCTCCCCAAGCTGGGACAACCTCCAGCAATGCTTTCTGCTACTGGGAAATCCTGGGAGCCTGTCCCCTCCCTCCCTGAACACCCCCAGGCTGAGCAGGACGGGTGCTGGTGGGTGAGCACTCCTCTGTCCTCAGCACCACTCTGGGTGCTGCTGTGGGGTGATGCAGGGCACTGAGCACCCCGAGCTATGGCTGGGGCAGAGGCAGGACTGTTATGGTCTGGCTTGGGATCATGCCCCTCTCTGCTCTGTCCCTTTTTTGGGGTGTCCCCTTGGACCACAGTGCTGCCAGGACTCACTGCTCGCTGCTCTGCATGAGCTCGATCAAGTCGGTGAAGAGCACATCCCGGTTGCGCTCGCAGAAGCCAGTCACGTCGTAGGAGACCTGGGGACAGGGCGGGGAGCTCAGCAGCCAGGGCTGTGGGGTGCAGGGTGCAGGATTTGGGGTGCGGGGTGCAGGATTTGGGGTGCGGGGTGCCGTACCTTGCCTGCGTAGTGGTGGATGACGAAGCCAGAGCTCCAGCTGTTGAAGTGCTCATGGTTGCCCACAGCTGCCTGCATCTTCTGCAGCAGGGTCTGGTCAGCACCCTCGCCAGTGGCGTGCATGGTGGCACAGACGTCGTCCAGGACGCTCATGATCCCGGGGGGGTTCTGGGAGAGGGAGAGTGAGGCCATGGGTGCCCGAAGGCCAGGTCCTGCGTCTGCCCCTGCTCAAGCGCCCTGCACTTGTCAGCGCTGAGCCACAGCTCCGGTTAAGGTCACAGAGCTCTGCTCTCCCAGGGATGCTCCCAGCAGGACCAGATTCTGCCACCCATCCCCGACGACACCCAGCCCATCTGACACCCCCTTTCCTCCAGTATCCCCCCTGGAGGAGAAGACCCTGCTCACCAGCTTGTTCTCTATCAGGTCGCAGACCACCTTGTTGTTGAAGTACTGGATCTGGGTCCATTTGATCCCCTCCTGCACATATTCCTCCTGGGGAAGAGCAGGAAGAGCTGGGTGGACCCCAACCCACAGGACATGCCGCAGCTCCCCCTGCTTCGGCTGCAGTGACAGGGGTGCAAGGGACAGGAATCAGGGAGCCCTGCGGCACCCCTATACCTGCTCTGCCTTCAGGGTCAGCTCTATGAAGATCTGCTGCAGCTTCTCGTTCACAAAGTTAATGCAGAATTGCTCAAAGCCATTTTTCTGCAAAAGGTGAATGAGAAGATGAGGTTGAGTCCTCTCACTGCATGGGGGGGACCCCAAACAGCAGCAGCTGTGGGTGCTGATATAGGGACCCTTCCTTGGGCCATGGACTGCTTACAGCCCCCTGCTCCGGGAGCAGGGATGGACTTCCCCATCCAGGAACACACACCTGGAATATTTCAAAGCCGTAGATGTCCAGCACCCCGATGCTGTACTCCTCATATGGCTTCTGCATCGCCCGGTTGATGGACTGCAGAGAGAGACGGGGACGTGTCACCTTTGCCAGGGATGATGGCAGCGGGGCCAGGTGGCAGCATCCCCCAATTCGCTGGCACCACGCACCTCGACGAGGAAGTCGAACATGCGGGCGTAGAGCCCCTTGGCCAGGGCGTCGCGGGTGTAGGCGGCCTGCTCCACGTTGAGGGTGACCGTGATGGACTCGGAGCGGCCGCCCCACTTACTGTCCATTTTCCTGCTGGTCACCTTCTCATTGAGGCGGTCCTGGTCAATCCCCAGCAGGTAGGCAGGGAAGGCCAGGGCTGTGCAGAGGAGGAGTGTGGTCAGGGGTGCCCATACACCACTGCCATGCTGCCCACAGCCACTGCTGTATCCCCCAACCTCATCCGAGTGTAGGGGACAGCGGTGCTGCAGCAACCAGGGATGTGGGTCGTGGTCCCCCCTCTGCTAAACCACACCAGGTGACTCCTGGCATCCATCCCCTTGCTAACTGAGCTCTGTTTGTGCTGTTTGCTCGCTGCCTCAGTTTCCCCATGTCAAATGTGAGGAAGATACTGATGCTGCCTCCCTCCTCTGCCAGAGGATTTGTGCTATGCAGTTTGCAACTCATCACCAAGGGGCTCTGTGAGCATCCTTGCTCACCCCCCTGGAGCGGGGCAGGGGGGGTCGGTTACTCACAGTCAGCATTTTCCACCTGAGCGTAGTTGCCTTCCTCCCGAAAGCTGATATTTCCCAGGTGGAGGATCCCCGCCACGATCTGCAGCACCAGCTGCTGGTCCTCACCGCGGATGCCAATGACCTGCATGGCATTCTGGGGGAAGGCAGGGAGCCTGTTAGCCCCTGCCCAGCCGCCTTTGGGGACCCTCCCACATACTCCAGGCACTCACCATGGTCTCGTGGAAGTCGCTGCGGTCGTCCGTGCCGTCCACCCGGTACGTGTCCGACTGGTTCAGGTAGAAGTAATAATCCGGGCTCATGATACCCAGGTTCTGTCGCTGCTCTTGGGATGCCCCTTCGATGAGCTGGGAGAGAGATGGGGGTTGTGGTGACCCGCCCCCCTCGGCAGCCCAGCTGGCTCCGTGCCCCCCATACCTGGTAGTAGATGTGGAAATTCCTCTCGCACTCGTTCTGGCTCACCACCCGCGACTTCTCCAGCAGGAAGTTGGAGATCTTCCCCCCGTCGGGCTCGCCGCCCCGGCTGAACTGGATCTCGAAGTACTTCCCCTGCCCCGGCACAGCTCCGGCTCAGCGCCACAGATCCCCCATCAGACTCCTCGCTCCCCCCTCCAGTCCCAGCATCTCTCCCCCATCTCCCATCACACTGGGACCATCACTGGGCCTGATCCTGGCCATGGCGCTGAGACTTACGAAGCGGCTGGAGTTGTTGTTACGGACAGTTTTGGCGTTCCCGAAGGCTTCCAGCAGCGGGTTGGACTGCAGGATGATGTCCTTCACGTGCTGGGGGCAGAGGAGGGGACGGGGCTGAGCCAGAGAGGCCACACGCCAGCTCTGTGTGTCCCCATCAGACAGAGGGAGCAGGGTCCAGGGCCGCAGGGAGAGGTTTAGGTTGGGAGATGAAGCGATGGTTGGTGGCGGGGGGCACACAGCCGTACCTGCACTTTTTCGCCACCTCCGGACACTTTGGAGATGTAGCCCATGATGTATTTTGCTGCCACCGTTTTCCCAGCTCCACTTTCTCCGCTGTGCAAATGTGGAAGCAGAGGAGATGTAAAATGGGCCCACTGCAGCCGGGTGGCATGCAGAGCAGGGCTGGGGGGCGATGGTGGGTGACAGGGGCTGTGGCCTCCCTCCTGCCATGTGCTCAGAGCATGTGGCCGCTCTCATAACAGGGACGGGGCTGCTCGGGCCTCTGGGGGGGCTCTGGGATGTAAGCGGGGTCGGAGCAAGGCTGGGTGAGGAGCTGCTCTGAGGTGTTGGATTTCTTGGTGCTGGATTTTGGAGGGAGCCGTGGGGGTGTCAAGGGGAAGTCTCAGGCCTTGCCCCACATCCTGACCATTTGCTTTGCAACACTCGGCCGGAAAAACGTGTTACACAAGGCTGGGTCCCTGCCTGGGACAACCCTGTGGCAGCCCCTGCTGATGCTTGGGGTCTGGGGTCCCTCCAGGCACCCCCATATGCTGGCACCCCCAGGAGCCACCACTGGGCTTCAGCTGCCTCTCATCACTGCTTTTAACTGGGACATCCCTAGGGTATGGGGAGAAGGGGTGAGGGGGGCAGGTGTCCCCAGACAGGTGGCAAGGGGTCCCCAAATGTGCCCTCCTCGTACCTGATGATGACGCACTGGTTCTCACCGTCGATCAGCATGTTGCGGTACATGTTATCAGTCAGGGCGTAGATATGGGGGGGGTTTTCATACTGAGCCTAAATGGGGGCACAGGGACAGCAGCGCTGAGCACAGAGCAGCCAGCAGCTCCCCCCTCCCTGCCCTGAGCCCCCTCCCCAAATCCTCCTAACCCTGACCATGCATTGCACGGGGCAGTGGCACGCGGCAGGGATGGGAAATGAGTCTCTGGCCACAGACATGAGGTAATCAGCCAAATATCAGATGATTTTTTTGACTCTTCCCTCCTCTTTGTGAAGCTTGGCGTGACAGGGCGAGTCGCTCGGGCTGAACTTTACCATGTTTGGGTATTTTGCTGTGTATTTATCAGCTGAATTTCCCAGGAATGTGGTGTTTTCTCCCAAGACTTATTACTGACTCCATCCATGTGCTGACCTCTGCAGCATCCAAAGGGCTGGGGAGGATGGGGACACACATGGGACCCCCAGTCCCAGATATTTTGCACTAAATGAAACCTGGTGATGCCCCAGGGGACCCCGTCAGCCGCAAGCAGCAGCCTCACCGCCCCCTGGTACAGCTCGATCTCCCGGTCGGTGAAGTACGGCATCTGCTTGAAGGGGTTGACGGAGATGAGCACTGGCCCGATGTAGGTCTGGGTGGCAGGTTAAGGTCTGTCCCTCTGTCCTTCTCCATGTCCTGCTGTCCCTTCCCGCCCCGCTCGCCATGGTGGGTGGTTTGGGGCTGGTGGTCCCTGTCCCTTTCTGGGAGCTCCACCAGGGTTCCCCAGCCACAGGACCCCAGCACTTAGCTCCCTTGGCCCCAGGGTGTCCCCCTGGGTTTGACTGGCTCAGCGTACAGCAGGAGCATCCCCTTGGCTCCTCGGCTTCTGACTGAGCATGGGCTCCAAAATCTGCATTCCCAGCATCCCAGCATTCACCCACTGCTCAGCGCCTTTTGCAGCGGAAGACTGACTCCATTTTACATCCAGGGAAACTGAGGCACGAAGAGGTGAGAAGGTGCCAGCTTCTGTCTAACCTCTCCCCCTCCCAGCATCCCCACATCACCTGAGTGTGGGCAGGAGGGGGGAAATGCGGGGAACTGCGCCTGGAAATGACTCGGTGGCAGATAGGGGTGACCCCCCCTCCAGTGTTTCAGGTGGCTCCGAGCCCTCTGGGTCCCTTTTTCAGTCCCCCTGACAGCGGGATAGGGGAAAAGGAGCCGGAGGGCAGGAAAGGGAACTGCGCCTGGAAATGACTCAGTGGCAGATAGGGGTGACCCCCCTCCAGTGCTTCAGGTGGCTCCGAGCCCTTTGGGTCCCTTTTTCAGTCCCCCTGACAGTGGGATAGGGGAAAAGGAGCCGGAGGGCAGGAAGAGAGGGGCTTTTCTGGGAAATGCAGAAGCGTGGGGTGTTGAGTCATGGCAAGACGGGGCCAGCACAAAAAAAAGGAAGAAAGAGGCAGCATGGGGTATTTTTTTTTCCTCCGAAAAAAGAAACCAACCCAAAAAACCCCAGCCCCTAAACACATTTAAAGCCCCAGGGCTGCTGAAAGAGCGGGGAGGGTGGCTGCATCACCGCTGGCTGGGACAGAGCATCACCTTGTAAGGCCAGAGCATCTTCAGGGAAACCACAGCCACCCACAGCAGCTCAGCCCCACGCTCGGCCCTGAGCCCCTGCCATGATGCGAGGATTTTCTCTTCTTCCCCATGGGTGCATCTCCAGGCAGGTGTGGAGTGTGGAAGGGATCAGTGCCTCGAATTGTGGGGGCACCAGGGAGTCTGAGAGCTGCTCAGCAGTGTCAGTGCCGTGACAGGAACCAGCGACTGTAAAAGTGTCTGGGCTGGGGGTGGCACAATGGGGGCAGCACGGGGCATGGGGGGAGCTTTGCACCTCGGGGTGGCTTCTCAGTGTCCTCCATGGCCTGAGAGTGGTGGCACTGCCTGCATCCCCCGTATCCGCAGGGATGCTCCTGCACCTCCAGGGTCTGTTTGGATGTGCTGCCGGTGCAGAGCAGCCAGGGCACGCTGTGGGCATGGTTGGGGTGGGGAACAGCGGTGGGGGATGATGGCCATCAAAGCCATGGGGGTCCAGCCCCCTGAGTGCAGGCAGGTGGGTCGCCAAATCACCCAATCATTAAGGTTGGAAGAGACCTCAAAGATCATCAAGTCCAACCGTCAACCCAACCCCACCATGCCCACTCAACCATGTCCCCAAGTGCCACATCCACATGCTTCTTGAACACCTCCAGAGATGGGGACTCCACCACTTCCCTGGGCAGCCCCTTCCAGTGCTTGACCACTCTTTCAGTAAAGAAATTTTTCCTTATTTCCAATCTAACCCTCCCCTGGTGCAACATGAGGCCATTTCGATGAGTGCAACTCAGCTCAGGACCAGCAGCATCCCCTGGCCTATCCCAACCTCATCCCACCACACTGTGGGGACAGGACACTGCAAGGATTGGGGCAGCCCAAGTTTGACCCTGGCAAATCCCTGGAGCGCAGCTCCCTGTCCACGTCCCTCTGCCCTGGGAAGGATACAAAGATGTAATCGTCCATAAAACGCTTCTTGAGGTTCTCCACGATGGCCTCCTCAGAGATCTTGGACAGCAGGACCATGTCATCCACACCGCTCTGCTTGACATTGTGGCTCTGCCAGTGGAATCGCTCCTTGCTGCCCTGGGGGAGAGGGCCACAGCGCTGCCTCGGGGCCACCACCCATGGGATGAAGCTACTACCCATGGGATGGGGCTCCAGGCCTGGATCTGGTCCCAGCTCCCCTTGAGTTGCTGGTACCTATGACTGGCTTGTGGCCCCAAATCAAAATCTTTGAGTGGGGCAAAGATGGGATTTTTTTATTTTTTTGGCCATATTTGAAATTTGCAAATCTCAAAATTCCAGCACTGCTGCACTTGAGCTTACCCCATCCCTCTGGCAGCCTGTGGGCACCTTTGTACCATCACCCTATGGAGCTAATGAAGGCCTAATGAAGCAATTAGTGCCCAGGCTTTGCTCATGAGTCAAAGGGGCAGCAAAAATAACCCAGGGGAAAGGCACGAAGTGCAGCTGGTGGGGCATCCCCTGGCACCATGTGTCCTCTGCGCCCCCACGTCCCCTTCACACCGGGGTGGACGTGTGACTGTGCCATCACCCCTTCAGCACCCCCTTTCCAGCCGCCCCCTGGTTCACCTGGCTCTGTCCCCCAGGGCCATGGAGCAGGAGGAAAAGCCCTCGTGGGGGTAAAACCAGCCCTGGGCTGGGAGGGGAGGGCACAGCTTGACTGTGCAAAAATAAAACTGCCCAAAGGGCCCTGGTCCTCAGTGCTGCAGAGGAAACTGAAGATGGCCATGGTGGCCTGGAGGGGACCCCCCTGTCTGGACCTGCTCAGGGCCCCCGTGGGCCTGTCCCATGGCCCCCACAGTTCCGCTTTCACCCCAGCACTCCTGGCACCGATTTCACTTCTCCTCCCCCCATCACCCCTGGCCTCTTACTCTTTCCATTTCCCTTTTCTTCTCTTCCCCTTTTGCTTAATTTTCCTGCTGGTTCTCAAGATTTCAGGCCTCCAGACCCCAACACCTTTGCACCCTCCCAGCCCCCCCTGATTTTCACAGCCCCCTGCACCCTCAGATGCTCAGTGCAAGCCGGTACCATCACCTCAGGGGACAGAGCGACCACCGTGGAGCACAGAGGGGTTTGGAGGCATCATTTTAGCCCTCCCTGGCCGCCTTCCTCCCTGCCGGCCTCTGCAACCCAAAATATCATTCACGCCCCCCAAACCCCAAATGCAACTCAAGCCCCCACAGCCTTCTGGGGGGCTTTTGGCTTTGTTGTCCTACACCCTTCCCATGGGATGCATGGACCTGGGCAGCTAAGGGGGTCCAGGGGGGATCGGAGTGGCTTATGCAGCCTGAAAACACATGGGGAGCTTCTCTTTGTTCCGTTCATTGCTTATGGGCCTTTTTCTTGCCCCTATTCCCCTTCCTCCACTCCCTAATAAGCCCCTAGGAAAGCCACCCAAAAAACCACTGGCGGGCCCAGTGATGGGGTCCAGATCACCTAGGGAGCTACTAGTGACCCCAAGAGCTGCCAAGTTTCAACCCATCCTCGCCAAAACCTTGTGCTTCAGTGGAGAGGAGCAGGTCGGAAGGAGCCCAGCACCTTGGGTCCCTGTCCCCTGCCTCCATGGCCTTAAGTGCCCCGGTGCAGTCTCCCCAGGGCTTGCAGGCCTGTTAACAGCACCAAATTAAGGCAAAATACGAGCATTTCCTGTATTGCAAACTCAACACTCTCAAGCTGACACCCGGAGTAGTTTCTCCTTCGTTAAACGGCTGCTCAGAGCTCTCAGCAGCGAGCGGGGCCATCACCACCTCCTCTTCCTCGGACACAGGGCAGCGGCTTTCCTGGCCCAGCCCAGCTGCAGGGAAATCACCCGCTCACTTTAAATGAAGGTTTTGTCCCCTATATCTACAGAGCCGTGGGTGTTTCTGCCCCATTTTGGGGAGCACAAAGGCTGCCCGGGTTTCCTTAGGATGTCCTGAGAGATGTTGCAGGTGGTTTGCAGGGCTGGGGCTTGCTAAATGGGGTAAAAATCTTGTGAGGAAGAATGAAGAGGAAAGATGCTGCTCAAAACCATGGCCCTGCCCCAGCTTAGCATCCCCAGAGCCCTTGAGAGACCAAGACCAAACACCTCCGTGAGGCCATTCCACCCTCAAGTCGAGCAAGGGGTGGTTTTCAGCAGCCCTTGGCCCAGGCTTTGCTCTGCCAGCGGCCCCATACACGCTGGGGGCCTGTGTGGAGACCCCCCTGGAGCACCCCAGCCAAGGGCTGTGGGATGGGGACCCTCACCACCACCTGTGCAGGGCTGCGGATGTGCAATGGGGTGGCTGACACGGGGAGGGGAGCAGCCCCGCCGCAGTGATCACAAAACATCGTCTGTTTTTCTTCAAAGCTCGGGTCTGAGCCACCAAAAAAACCTTGCAAGCCCGAGGTGGCACCTTTCATTCCGAGATAAGGCAAACCCCGATGCAGCCAACACCTTAAAACCACCGGAAGCCTCGCGTGCAGCATCGCTGGCACAACCCCGCCAGGTCCCAGGCACAGGCAGGGTTTGGGGAGAAGATATTTCTCCCCACGTTTTGGGGATGGGGACTGGCTGTGGAGCAGGGACGGGGGTCGCAGCAGTGCAGCCCTTCACGAAACCACAAAACATCTTTGAGTTTTGGGTTTTGGTGGGGAGGGGACGGTGTTTGCAACTTGGGGACAGCATCTGAGCATCCTCTCAGAGGTGACAACCGCGACCGTGAGTGGGAGAAGGCTCTGTTTCAGTCTGGCCCCTTCCTGGTGGGGTGGAAATGGGGGACAGCATCACCCCACAACACAGCAGGAGCAGAGCCGCATCCTTCAGCCCGCGGCTGTGGGCACATCGTGCAGGCTCTTCCTCCCCAGTTTTGAGAGCTTTCATCTTCCTCTTCTGCCTCCAGATCACCTTCCATCTACTGCCCTTCCAGCAGCCCTGCTCATGGGCCCTGTCCCCCAACACGCCAGGGTGCAAGGTCAACCCTGGGCACCAACACCCACAAGGCCACGGGGGGTACGGCTGTCCCTGGCAGCCACCCCTCTCTGCCCGCACCTTGCTCTGCCCACACCCTGCCTGCACCACAAGCGTGAAACCAGCAGCGCTGGTGGGAAGCTGGGCCAAGAGGAACACCCAGGTTCTCCTGTGGGTACCGCACCGGTGACAGCAAAATCAAAACCACTTTGTGCCAACCCAGTCTCACCTCTAAATGGCCTCCGTCCTGCTCATGTCAGTGCTCCCTGACCCTGCACCCAGCACCCATCTCCGGCTGGTCTCTACCACTGTACCCTGCACCAGGGCCTCACCCAGCTCCACTCCCTGTCCCCATGTCTGGAGGCCACTGTCCCCTCTCCAGTGGGGATGGTGAGTGGGCCCCTGGCACCTCCCAGACAGCAGCAAGGGACCACAGTGGGTACAGGAGGGGAAAGGGCTGAGGTAGCCCAGAGGTGGCAGGAACTGAGGGTGACAGCCCCACAGTGCCCGAGGGAGACGGGGTTGGGGGAGCCCGATGAGGGCCACCCTGCACTCACCATGGTGTCCCTGCGTCTCGCCCCCGGGGACGGGGCACTCGGGGCTCCTGTCACCGAGGGCCCAGGTCCATCCCAGAGCTCATCGCTTTCGTGTTTCTGCTGCAAATACAAATCGCAACTCAATTGTTTTGTTTTTCCTCCTCCCACTTCCTCATTTGGTGCCGATTTGCTGGGGGATGAGGGCGGCTCTTGGCTGCTGGGGGGGGGAAACTTGGGGTGGCCCTGCCCAGGGTGACCCCACCTCTGCCGCAGACAGGTGCTGCTGGTGGCAGGGGTCACCCACCTGGGCCAGCGGGGAGTCCGGCAAGGATGGACAGGGCACCCCCAAAGCCATTTCCCCCGCCCTAAGGTGACAGTTTGATGTCACCCCTCAGTGGTGGAGGAGGCTCTACTTTGAGGTGGTTTTGGGAGCAAGATGCTTTTGGTTGCTGCTGCTTTTTTTTCCAAAAAAGGCCACAACCTGAGGAAATGTTTGGGCTACAAATGGGCTGAAGCCATTTCAGAAAGGCCATTGCTGGTTGTTGGTGTGGGCCTGGCTCTGTCAGTGTGGGCCCAGCTCCGTCAGTGTGGGCCCAGCTTCATTGGTGTGGGTCTGGCTCTGTCAGTGTGGGCCTCGCTCTGTCAGTGTGGGGCTGGCTCTTGGTGCAGGCCTGGCTCCATCAGCGTGGGCCCAGCAACTCAATGCTCAGCCCCTCAGCAGAAAGCAGTGAAAAGGGGGCAAAGAAACCAGGTCTGCTGCAGCCTCAGCGCTGTTCCCCACTGCCACATCACCACTGTCCCTGCAGACCTGCCGCCCTGGGACGGCTCCTCTCTGGGCCACCTCTCTGGGCAACCTGGTCCAAGTCTTCACCGATCTCATTGTAAAAAATTTCTTCCTTATACCTAGTCTGAATATCCCCTCTTGTAGTTTAAAACCCATCACACCAGACCCTACAAAAACCCCTGTCCTCTGGTTCTCCAGCACAAGACCTGGCACAAACCTTCATGTCACTCTCCAGGAGAACCAGCCCAAGGGATTCAGGGAAGCATTGTTGGTGTTTCAACCCACAGATGTGTACTTCATCAAATAAAACCCTCCTAAAATCCCAAACCAGCATTCCCAGTATGGGGTCTGTGCGGCCCTGGGGTGCCCAGCCAACCCATGAGGGGTTTGCCAAGGAGAAGCCTGCCCAGAGCCCAGGCTCGACAGCCGAGAAACAAAACTGGGACCAGAAGCTGCACCCGGGATCAAAGCTACTCCTTTATTATAAATCATGCCGTTACGTCGCTCCTCCTCAGAGTTAGTACGTTAAACATTTTTCATTATATATATATCTATATAAAAAGGTGAAAAACACCCCCTCCCCTCCCAAAAATGTCAGAATGGAGCATGGCACCAGGAAGGAAGACAAATGAACGCTTGCTCGACAGCCGGACGGGATTTGCTGAGCACCAGGAAAGCTGTGATCGGCTGATGAGCGGGTGAAAATACAGATTTCTGGAGTAACACAGGAGGGCTGGCAGGGTGGAGAGGTTCATTCTGGGGACAGAGGGCTGTCCGCTCCCCTGCACCTACAGATGACCCCCAAGGGGAATGCAACATGGCTTTGGACAAGATTTCCCATCTTTGTGATGCAGAAAGGCCTGAAAATAATCATAGTAATAACAACAATAATAACAATAATGATACCAAAAAGAACATGCTGTATAGATTAGATATTCAGGTCTCCTCTGTGGGCTGCGGTGGCCCATGGAGAAGATGTGTGTTGGCCACATTTGGCCAGGAGGTGACCTGGAGGAATTTCAAGCCTGCTCTTTTCCCATCACTGGAGGTCTCCTGGGGGCAGAGGAGTGGGTGGCGCTGGGACCAGCACCCCGAAGCCACAGCAGCATGCGGCGAGGCTGCCTTTGGAAGCAAAGCACCTTTTGGAGGCAAAGCACCTTTTGGAGGCAAAGCACCTTTGGAAGTAAAGCACCTTTGGAGGCAAAGCAGCCATGGAGGCTGTGGTGTTTGCTGGGGGGGCTCTGCCAGGACCAGGCAGACTGGTCCCAAGTCACAGCTCAGCAATGGGGACACTGGGACTAAGACAGTCCTGCATCCTCCTTTGCTTTGCTTCCTGCAGCCCAGCACCTCTTAAGTGACTGCAATCCCGAGCACACTTCAGCCCTGACCTCAGCTCATGCTTTGAGGTGTTTCTGGAATAAAAAGTGGTCAGAATAGTGACAAGGGCTTTAAGGAAAAATAGGGGCACACCCCAATCAAAGTAGGTTGTTAAGCGAGTTCGAATAACTCCCTCTCCCAGTTAAACTGGTGTCACCGCTCTGCTCACTGTGTGACTGCTCCCTGTCCCCTGCTGCATGTCCCAAGGTGACAGGACGCAAACCAAAGAAACAAAACTCCTGCGTCAACCCCGCTCCCACAGCAGCTCTGCTACACCCACTGCCCTGAAGCCACAAGCTCCGCTTGTCACCCATGCCACCTGAAACCCCTCCCTGTCCCCCCAGGGATGCCCAAGGGAAGGCATCAGACCCTGACACAGTCTCCCTGGAGATGTCCCACCATGGTCCCCACCACCCCATGATGCCCTCGGGACACAGGCACAGAAGAGGATGAGGCAGGAGCGGGGCAAGTGGTGCCGCTTTAGTGGCCGCAAGACCTGGGCCTGCGACTAATAAATAACATCAGAATTTCAAGTAATGTCCCTGCTGCCGCGCTCTGCCCAGCTTCTCCCTCTCCCACCACTCACGGACCGGCTCCTGTTGCGCTGGGCCGTGGCAGCATCTGCAGTGGCTGGCAGTGGTTTAACTGGGAACCTGCCATTGCGAAGCTCAGGGGCAAAGGGTGCGTGTCTTTGGGGGACGGGTTTGGGTGACGCCGGCTCCTGCTGGAAGCACGACCGGTGTCTGTGTTGGACCCAGGGGAGATTCCCAGGGTGGAGGGGAAGGGCACGGCTTGGTGGCCCCTCTGGCATAGCTTTTGCCTTCCAGTTTTCCCACGGGGGTCACGCTGTGTCCCTAGTGCCCCTGGCACGTTTTACAGCACATCTGTCGGAAGTAGGTCCGGCTGCAGAACTTGAACTTCAGGACGAGCGGGCAGTAGGCCACCTTGTTCACATCCTTGCACTCTGGATGGGCGACAGAGGGAAGCAGAGTGAGAGGGTGAGGAGCCCTGCCTGCAGAACTTCTATGCACCCCATACCCAGCTCCTGGGGGGTGTTTGTCAGGCAGCAGCAAGATGCAGCCGTGCTGAAGAATTGCAGAATCACAGCATAGTTGGGGTTGGAAGGGACCTCTGGAGATCATCCAGTCCAAGCCCCTGCTAGAGCAGGGTTCCCCAGAGATCACCCAGGAACATGTCCAGGGGGGTCTGAAGAATGTCTTCAGAGAGGGAGACCCCACAAGCTCTCTGGGCAGCCTGGTCCAGGGCTCTGGTATCCTCACAGTGAAGAAGTTTTTCCTTATGTTGAGGTTGAACCTCCTGTGTTCCAGTTTGTGACCACTGCCCCTTGTCCTGCTGCTGGGCCCTACTAAGAAGAGTCTGATCCCATTCTTCTGACTCCTGCCCTTGAGATATTGATAAGCATCAATGAGATTCCCCCCTCAGTCGCCTCTTCTCCAGGCTGAACAGCTCCAGCTCTCTCGGCCTTTCCTCATATGGAAGATGCTTCAGTCCCCTCATCATCCCAGTGGCTCTACACAGGACTCTTTCCAGTCTCCTTTTCCTTCTTGAACTGAGGAGCCCAGAGCTGGATGCAGTATTGCAGATGTGGCCTCCCCAGGGCAGAGCGGAGGGAGAGAACCTTACTCAACTGACTGGCCTACTAAAGAAGCAGCTACTGAGACCCTCACTATGGGAAGCCTCTCTTTGCAAAGGTGCAGTTACTTCATTTGCCAGGGTCATGGCGTGCCAGTTTGGACCAGGACCAGAGAGGACAGCATCAGGCCTCTCCACAAGAGCCTCATCCCACAGCAAAGAGCCCAGCTTGGGCTGTGCTGCCTCTGGTGTCCCTGTACCATGTGGTCCCCGAGGGTGGCAGTGCTCCACGTGTCCCCCTCCAGCCCCCTTCATCTCCCTCACCTTCCGGGTTGTCTGTAGGTCCCGATTCACACTTGGTCTCGCACTGCTGCATGCCAGGCGGCTGCAGGGTCTCCATGCAGTCACTGGACGGCTGCCCGGTGTGAGCCAGGCACTGGACGGATCTTCTCTGCTGGCCGAGGCCACACTGCGCAGAGCACTGCAGGGAAACAGCACAGCACCAAGCTGCAGCGGCCACACCACTGCTTCGGTAATGCAGGGGGAGACGGCATGGCCAGGGCTTGGGCAGTGTAAATGGCCTGGGTGCTCTCATCCTTTCCCTTGCCAGCAGCTGCAGGGACCTCAGGGCTGTACACGGTGGTCCTGCTTCCTGAAAAGCTTGGTTTGACAGGGAGATGAGGTGCTTAGAGCCATAATTTGGGCAGGTTATAGTTGGAGTCAATGATCTCAAAGGTCTTTTCCAGCCCAATGACTCTATGAACCTCTGGACTCAGTGAGGGTCTCACCATTCAGCCCTAAATCACTGGCCTTTTCCACGCCTCTTGCACCCCGATGTCACCCTGCAGCTCAAGGGGTATTAAAGGGAATGGGGGCTGTCAGCATCACCTCGCTGCAGATGCTGGGCCGTGGCAGGTGGACCAGTGGTGGCCCCACTTGCAACCAGCCCAGCCCACCTCTGCAGCCCATCGCTGCCACTGCACCACTCTGCTGCCCACCAGGTACCCGTGGGGACCCTCCAAGGTCCCTGCTAGGCTCAGGAAAGTCGTTAGGTCTCTCACCCTGGGATGGTGTGCATGGGCCACCCATCAGAACAGCTTCCTGAGCCAAGGTGGGGGGCAAAGAACACTGCCATGGGGTCCTGCTGGCCCCTAGATAGTTGTGGTGGCCACATCAGGTTCTGCTGGCAGGTAAAAGCCTCATGTGCACTAGGATTTGAGGGGCTGGGGGGGGGAGTATTCTCCTTCAATACCACCACGGAAAGGCTCGTCCCTACCTCTCCCCACTCGCCAGTCACCCAGCGCGGTGGTGGGCAGCGCCGCAGGTTGCACCTCATGCTCGTCGGGGGCTTGGAACCTTCGTAGCACTGAGAGGTGGGCAGCGTCGCGCTGTGGTCACCACTCTTGCAGAGGACGATGCGGTGGCGGAAACCTGGCCCGCAGCTCGGGGTGCACTGCAGAGAGGACAGGCGTGGTCAGGACATATGGCGAAGAGCGGAGAGAGGCAGCACCGGCTCTCCCAGCCACTGCTCCCACCTCCTGTGCTGCAAGACCATTGCTCACCCTATGCAGCCAGCAGCCATCACTGATGCTCTGGCCTCGCGACTGTCACTGTCCTCCTAAGAACCAGGGCCATCAGAAAGATGAGGGCCGATGTCAAGCACTTACCTCAGACCAGTCCAGGGCGACCCACTCTGGAGGGCACGTCTGGTTATTGCAAGGCTCAAGCATCTTTGGCCGCGGATGAGTGCAAGAAGCATCATCCAAGGTCTTCTCCTCGGTGACAGAGATCTTACGCTTGCAGAGGACACTGCGCGTGCGGACGCCTTCGTTGCAACTTCGGCTGCATTCAGACCAGTTCCCAATCACCCAGCTGGAACACATAAAACAGCCTGTGAGAGGCACATTGGCCCATGCTTGTTCCCACACTCCTGTGCACAGCCCTATTACTACTCTGACCACAACCTTCCAGGCAGCTCTGGTTGAACCAGATGGTTCCTCCACATCTCCTTTCAAGAGAGGAGCAAGGGCCATCCAGAGAAGGGCTGGGACAATTTGGAAGGGACTGCACTGAGTATCTGCTCTGCACCAAAGGACGAGACCAGGAGGGTTCCCTTCTTCAAGCAGTGCAGCAGCCCCAGGAGAAGGTCACGCTATAGAGATCATCCTTGGCCAACACACCAAGTGCTCAGTGTGTCTCTCACTGAGCATGGCACGGTGTGGCTTCATGCAGACAGCTCTGATCCCTGTATCACCACTGTCCTTTTCCCACAGCAATGTGCTCAGGCTGAGCAGGATGTGCCCATCATGCTGGTGATGGGACACAGAGCTGCTCCAGCCAGGTAGTGTCACCTCTGGGGACTGTGGCAGGGGACTCTCACTTGGGAATGGCAGATAGGGGGGATCTTCACCCTCCTCCACACTGGTTTTTCCACCCACACTCCCTCAATCTGCTCCAAGTCACAGTACTCACACTGGGGAGCATGGTTCAGTATTGCAGGGCCTCTGCCGTTCTGGCATTTTAGTTTCAGGGCTACAGAAATGGTTGAAGACCACTGAGCCATCGGAAAGCTTCTTGCATACCACTGACTGGGTCTGGTTGCCTGCCAAGGAAAAAGAGGCAAGGGAGGAAAGGGAGGAGGACCCTGAGACCAGTGCTGAGCCAGGCTGCAGGTCAGAGCCCCGCTGCTGTGCTTCCACATGGACGATGTGATGGGGCAGCTGCTCATCACTACATCTCATCAAGCCTGAACCTACTTCTGTGACCATATCCAAGATCTCCTTCACCTTTGGTATCTCAAGTTTGCCTCAATTTGTCCCAGAGGAGGGTTAGATTGGATATGGGGAAAAATTCCTTCACTGAGTGAGTGGTCAAGCACTGGAAGAGGCTGCCCAGGGCAGTAGTGGAGTCACCATCCCTGGAGGTGTTCAAGAAGTGCGTGGATGTGGCACTTGGGGACATGGTTTAGTGGGCATGGTGGGGTTGGGTTGATGGTTGGACTTGATGATCTTAGAGGTCTCTTCCAACCTTAATGATTCTGTTGTTCTGTGAATGTAGAGACATGTGTGTGTCCCCACCAGCCAACAAGGGGTCAAACCTCACCCCCTGCACACAGCACCGAGCATTTGGTCCACGGGGTGTAGTGCCAGGAGTACTGGTTGGAGGCATCCCTGCCGATGGGCGCGTTGAACTTGTACCGGATTCCCTGCAGCTCTGTCCGCACAAGGACCTGTGGAGAAAGGCACCACTGAGGCATCAGTGCCACCCAAGTCCAGCATGGTCATCATCATCTGGATGGCATCCCACGACCTCAGTGTGCCTTCTAAAATCCAGGGTAGTTGAAATCTCTCCCCCTTCCCTTTCCAGTCCCTGCCAGCATTGACATGGCAGCCACCAGTAATGACAGTGGTGCAGTCATGAAGGTGACACAGAGAACAAGCTCATGTGCACTTAAAGATTGAATTGTTCCAAAGCCTGGCAGATCAGGAAGAGAGACCTCAGAATTCAGCCTAATTTACCTCTGATGTCCATGCCCCTTTACTCTAGACAGCAGGGAGAGGGGTTGATCAGCTCCAGTTCCCATGCAGTCACAGCAAGGTCTCCTTAGCCCAGCCCAGCCCCATACCAGGTGGGGGGGATGAAGGAACCGTGGTACCAACCATGACAAAAAGGGTGACATTGGTGGGTCCCAAGGCTTCCAAGGACTCAGGCTCCTCTGGGGATCTCCTGTAGTGGAAAGTTGTGCCTGCAATGTCAAAGCGCCGTGGGGGATCGATGGAGAGCTTCCCATTGATGTAATATTCGCCGCTCTCCCCTCTCAGCGCTGTGAAGACAGGGGAGCAAGGGTTAGTCCAAGCAGAGGTGGGACTAAAGTACCCATCATCTCATCTCAGGCTTCCCCACCACCTCACTGCGGAAGGATGACGCTGTGGGGAGCCCAACCATTGGCCCGGGGTGGCGATGGGGACACCTGGCAGTGTGACAAACTGCGGCCATGGAGCCAGGCTCTACTCCAGCTGTGCAAGCTGGGTCTTGGCTGCTGGGGCTGCTGGAGAAGGTTGGTCCAAGGAGCCTGGCTGTGTTTGCCCAAGTGAGTCACTAGAGGGGGATGCTCTCGCTTGCTCTCTTGCTCCTGCTCACATTCCCACACTCTCCCTGCTTGCACTCTGCCACCACCACCACACTGGCCACCAGCTCTGCATCACTCCTGCCCTTGCAGCTGGCAACGATCTCATTGCCGTGATACTCTGGGGTGGGGAGGATGCTTCATACTGACAAGGGAGGAGGACACAGATCTTAGAGTGTGAGAGACTGGTAGCAGCAGTTGATAGAGATATGAGCTTGTGCTGTGACTTCAGTGCACAGAAATCCATTCTGGATGGACGAGAGAAGTGACCAGTATACCTGGGCTGGGCAGGGAGGGATGGTGGCTTCCCTGAACCCAGTAAAGGTTGTTGGCCTGGAGGGATACTGCCAAGTAACTTCTTCCAAGTAACTAGTGATAGGACGAGAGGAAATGGCCTCAAGTTGTGCCAGGGTAGGGTTAGACTGGATGTGAGGAAAAAATTCTTTACTGAAAGAGTGGTCAAGCATTGGAAGGGGCTGCCCAGGGAAGTGCTGGAGACACCATCCCTGGAGGGGTTAAAAAAACGTGTGGATGTGGCACCTGGGGACATGGTTTAGTGGGCATGGTGGGGTTGGGTGGATGGTTGGACCTGATGATCTTAGAGGTCTCTTCCAACCCTAATGATTCTGTGCTGTCAGGAGAGGCCCGCTGTGATCTCCCACCGGTGCTGGCATCCAGGTAAGCTCCTGCTCCTGGAAAGCCACTGTGGAGGCACCCAGCTGCAGGCCAGCAGCAAGCATCCCTGCCCACCCCTCTGCGACCACTGCCCATCACTTGGGGGGCAGAAAGAGGAGACAAGGGGAAAGAAGTAAGCCTGTTGTAAAAACCAGCCAGAGTCTGGCTGGAAAATTAAGCCCAAGGAAAATGTGAGCAGGGCTATTTTTAAACCCCAGCCCAATGTGCTGGCGAAGGTAGAAATGTCAAGGAGCCGCAGGCAGTGCCAGAACAGCAGGGCCTGAGGTGTGCTCAGGGTGATGCTGCTGAACAGCAAGCGCTGGAGGCAGCACCACAGCGAGATGGGTCTGTGTGTGCCACACCAACACTGCCACTGCCGTGCTCCCTTCCTCTGCCCCCAGCCTCAAGCTGGGACCCCCAACCCCATCCTCTGCTCCAGCGGGAGGTCTTCCATACTGAGCCTTTCAGATGCTCTGTTAACCACAGGGAAATGGCAGACCAAGGAGTGTCTAGCTGGAATTTCGGTGTCCCCCAGCCTCATCTTACCTAGGTAGTTGATGGAGAGATTCAGCTCCCGGATGTCAATGTGGACAGAGCCCTTGGGAATCTGGATCACCTGCTCGTAACCTGTGAGACAACCCAGGGTTAGTCAGCAGCAACACTCAGACTCCGAGCCTGGAGCCAACCCTGCCCTGGGCTGGATGGGAGCGTGTGCCACCCCATTACCCACAAGTTAAATGCTGAATGAGACGCTGGCAGTGCAGAGGTGTGCGTTGAGACACCCACTGCAATTACATGGAAAAACATCCATGGTCAGCCGAGATAGTGGCTCATTTGCTTTGGAGTGTGGGCTCTTGTGGTGGGACCAGCTGGGGAAGTGCTGTGGAGCTGGGATCTCCACAGGCATCTCCAGAGCCTGGTTTGAGGGCTGGGGAGCAGGGAAGGAGCTTGGTGTACTGTGCCAGGGACTTGGGTGCCTGCAGTGGCCAGGGCATGGCTCGGTGGGTGAACAGGGGCGATCTGCTCCCTGCTTGCAGCCTGGTCCAACCCTTAGGGATATGTCCCTGCCTGTCCTGCACATCCCCAGGGACTTGAGGAGGGGTGACACTGGCTGTGCTGGCCAGGCTGCTTGCTCCCTACCTCCCTCCGGTAGGGACTGGTTGAAGACACCCTCCACGGTCTCACAGGAGCTGCCGTCTCCCCCACACATGCGACACTTGTCCTCCTTTGAGTCAGAGCCCAGGACACGGTCACAGCCCACGTGCTGGAGGAAGGAGCAGCAGGGAATTAACCCTCTTGGTGCGGTCTTGTCCTTCCCACACCTGAGGAACTCCCCATGACTCCTCCTCGCTCCCCTCCATTGTGCTGTACACTGGGGAGTGCTCAGGAACATCATCTCTGTCCAGCTCTCTCTGATGCCCCTCTCCAAGAACACCCCTGGGGTCTCTCTGAGGCTGGAGGGCACAGGGAGAGCTGCTGGGACTGTGGGACAAGGCAGCTGTTAAGATGCTTGTGTGGAGCTGCGGGTGCTGCAGCAGCCCCAGGAGAGCTGTGTCCCCACAGCGCTGGCATCATGCCCACGCGGAGCCTCTGGCTCTGCCCTGCTGCCACAGTATGTGGGCTAGCAAGGGGCCACCAACCTGGCTACCCTTGGGGCAATCCCCAGTTTGTGCCACAGCATACTCGGCACCACAGAGACAAAGAGATCCCAGGGGCACAGGGAGACAGAGGGACTCTGTCTGTCTGCTGGGGGACATTTGCCATTCCCACAGAGCTTTCTTATAATTAAATAGCCCTCCAGATCCCATTTCAAGGGAAATACCAAGAGCCTGGAACTATATGGGCTGTAAATGCAGACATCCATGGCTAACACAGTGTGGCACCCAGTGCACGGCGAGTGGATGGGCACAAGCCTGGAGGTGGATGTGCTCCTGCTCCCAGTGAACCAGGCACTGGGGCACTGGTTGCCTGTGTCCACGATGGCACGTGGAGGGCAGTGCTCCTCAGCCTGGGGATATCTGCCTGCGCCTCCCCACCCTGGCCTGTCCCAGACCCCGCAGCACCTTGCACTCCCCGTTGACGCAGATGTCGTTGGAGTCCTGCCGGCACGGTGTCCCATCCACCACGGCGGCAGCTCGCTCTGTGTAGAAATTGAAGCCCTCGGCCAGACAGTTGAGAGAACAGGCTTTGACACCCCCTGAGAAGAAGCAGAGGTTCAAATGATGACACCAAGCTGGATAATGGATGCCTTACCCTCAGCCTCCCCAAACCTGCATCCTGCCCCTGGCCCACTGCACAGCTCCCTGCCGAGTGGAGGGACCCATGGAGGGAACCAGGCACCTTCCTTATTGATCAGCACCTAGTCAAGACCCTTGAACCAGACATCAACACATAGTGAGAGATTGTCCCTCCTGCACAGCCTGGGAAACACAGGCAGTATGTGAGAGAGAAGGAAACAAAGTGACTTGTTCTTATCTGGTGTTGGTCACTCCTGGGTCACCCGGCACTTTACAAGGGCTGTTGACACCCTTGTACCCATTTTACAGAGAAGGAAACTGAGGCAGCAGCTCTTATGCAACCTGTCCAAGGTTTTTCAGCTACTAGACCAGAGCAACTAAATTTTTCAGCTCCTAAACCAGTTACTAGGCCAGAGCAACCATTCCTTTCTGTTCAAAACTGGCAAGATACTGAGTCCTTCACAGCAAAGACAACGACAGCAGTGTGAGGACGAAGGGGAAGGATGATCAAGTTATAGCTACAATACCTGCTTCCCTGCACCCCTGGCCAAAGCACCATCTAAGGAATGAATACTGGATACTGGATAACTTATGGTGCATGGGAGCAAGACGTGGGACTGGTTATGGAAGGAGACACCTGAGCAGTGCTGTTTCTTGCCTCCTATTATTCCATTTTATCAGGTGCTGGTGCAGATCATGGCATATGCTGCCTTTACTGAGCATTCCAAGGGTGCCTGCATAATGCTGGCAGAGGGATGCATGTCTGAGCTGTGGCAGTTGCCTCCTGCAGGCACTGCAAACAGTACGTGCCAGAGCTGGGAAGCACTGAGGAGCAACCAAAATCTGCCAAACTTGCAACGTGACAGAGCACATCAAAGGGGCAGGTGGAGGGGAGGGGTGGCCCAGCTGTGCCTGGGAACGCCCAAACAAAGCTGGAAAGAAGAAAGACCAAAGCTGGGAGAGCGTGGAACAGGAGGAGAGGGGAATTCAGCTGCTGGCAGGCACGTTGTGGAGCAGGAGGACTGGGAAACCCCTGGAGACAGTGCTTGATCAGCCCTCCCAGACTGCCACCCCCCTCTGCAGCACCCCAGAGGGCAGCACCAGGGCCACCAAGGGGGACAGCACAGGCACAACCTGGAAAATTCAGGGCCACCGCATGCCTGGGCCCCAGGTCTGAACAGCCAGACCCCAGGGGCAAAAAAGCCCAAGTGAAGTAAGAAAACATAAAAAAAAGAGGGACCAATGCTGGGATGTCCCAGCTCAGAGAGGCCGTGCCACACCAGCAACTGCACATCCCACACATGCAACTGTGTCCCACCAGCCCGGGCGAGGAGATTGTGCTGTGCCTCAGAGGATGTTCTGTTCCTCCTGCCTGCCCTGTCCCATAGTGGAATTAAAGTGCATTATAATTTATGATGAGCAATCTCCTGTTCTCTGCAAGCCCCTGCTCCTCCCCATCCCTTTCCCAGCGCTGTGAGCTGCTCCGCTCTCCCTTGGCTCTTGCATCCGCCAAGAGCAAAATGAGTAACTGAGCAAATAAAGCAAAATAAACAAACAATTAAAGCCACATACAACGTATCTGCTGACTGCGGAGCTCCGAACGGCTGAGCTCAGCGCTTCTCGCTGGGGCTGTGTCTTGCGATCCCGAGGTCTGGGCTCTGAGGCCATTTATAAATCACCACCAGGAAAACACATCGTGCCAGCCCTGTGCAAAACCCGACCTCAACTCGCCGGTGACCCGGCGGCTGGCATTGGGCTTTCAGCAGGTGGCTCCTTCCCTTCCCAAATTCCCTGTGGGATCAGTTGCCCCCCATCCAAGCCAGTGGGGTGCTCTTTGCCTTCAGGGTTGTTTTTTTTTTTAATTTCCCTGAACCGCCATGGGCATGGGCACCCTTGCAACACCCCACCTGTCAGCAAGGGGGCAGCTCAAGGGTGGCAGTGGCTGAGCTGAGCAGGGGAAGGGGCTCAGCAGAGGGCCAGGGTGGTGAACAGCTCCCAAAATAGGGATATATGCCCCCAAAACAACCTGAAGAGTAGATCTGCTACCAGCTGGAGGTTTTCCCATGGCAAAACATGGGTCACTCCCTGCCTTCCCCACAGACATACCTCTGCACTCAAATGACACCAAGGATCACAAAATACCGCACAGAAGGGAAGATGCAAGTGCCTGTGCTGCTGAAGTCACAGTCATCACCCCTCGAGGGGTTTGGGTTGGAAGGGACCTTAGAGCTCCCCCAGTCCAATCCTCCATGGACAGGGACACCTCCCACCAGCCCAGGCTGCTCAAAGCTCCATCCAACCTGGCCTTGGGCACTGCCAGGGAGGGGTCACCCACAGCTTCTCTGGGCAACCTGGGCCAGTGCCTCACCACTCTCAAGACCAATGTTTCTCCCTTATGTCCACTCCAAACCTACCCTTTTTCCATTTAAGACTGTAGCTCCTTGTCCTGTCACTACAGGCCTTGGTAAAGAGTCTCTGTTTTTCTTATAAACCTCCTTTATGTATTGAATGGCTGCAATCCGGTTTCCCCAGTTCTGCCAAAGCACCTGGGCAAAGACGTTCATAGGTGTAGGAGAACAACAACGACCCCTGACCACCTCCACGGTCCAACTGATCTGAGAGTCCAGCATGGACAGCCCATGCTGCGAAGGGCTGATCCTGGCTGACAGCTTCCAGGCACGCGGTGTCTGCACACACCATCTCTTGAGAGCTGGGACATGGGTGCTCTCCTGGCCAGGAGCTTGTCTTCCAGAACAGGCTGAGGAGCTGCAGCTTCCAACACCTCTCTCGTTCACTCATGTGAATGTGCCTCGGTTTCCCTACCTGGGCCACTGCAGAGGAAGACAGTGATGCCCTTTGACACTGAACAAACTGTAACTGCTAAACAGCACGGCTCCTTGTGGCCATCACCCACAGCCAACCTGGAGAGTTGAGACAGGGAGCTCCCAGATACCCTCCAAGACATGACCATGTCATTGCTCACAGACACCTGGGGACAGGGACAGGTTTTATCACCTTATTTTATGGAGGAGGAAGCTGAAGCAGAGAGAGAGGAAGGGGCTTTTTTTGAAAGCCAAAGCAATAATCAGTGTCAGGGCCAGATTACAATTTGAGGGCTGAAGTTGAACTGGCCAAGCGTCCCCTGGTCTCCAACCACAGGGCCATGCCTGGGGAAGGGAGAGGTCCAAGCAAGGGCAGAGCCAGCCCGCGAGGCTGTCTTCCACCTTGGCATCCATCGGAGTCTTTGTGTGACTTTCAGCATCGTAACTTTATTACATTTTTATTGATCCATCCCCTGCAGCCTCAGCACATCTGCTACAGCTGCAGGAGCCCCACTGGGAGGTGTGCTTATTTACACAGCTGCAAAGGATTTCCCCTGTCAAGTTCATTAACGACATGAAGGAGACGCGCTGTTCTTTCTCATTATTAAGAGATTTCTGCCACAGGGGCCTCCTCCTGTCCCCTCTCCTCGCCAGACACTTCTGCAGGGCACAGGAGGGTTGACCTGGGGAATAGGGGAGTGCTGCTTTTTGGGGGACCCAGTGGTTCTCATCCCTTCTGAAAGAGCTGGAAGCTTTACCTGCCTGGGTGGGGAGGGCCGCCCTTTTGCCCCCCACCAGGTACCAAACACTAACATCTCCCTTCTCTTGTCTCTCTTCATCTTTGTTCACTCAGCACTGGAGGAAACAGGGTCAGGGAAAGAAGTTCAACAGCTCTGACGCTGCTGGAATCGTTCCTGACAGAGCAATGAGTGATTGCACAAGGATAAGTGACTCTGGGCACGGCAAAGCAGTTGTGGGCCAGTGCAGGAGCAGCTGCCTGGAGGGGAGTGCACTGACCCACAGTCGCACAATGGGGGACAGCTCACCCTGGGGATACAGAGTGGACAGCAGAGATCACAGCATGGCCAGGGTTGGAAGGGACCTCTGGAGATCATCCAGTCCAATCCCTACTAGAGCAGGGTCACACAGAGATCACCCAGGAACATGTCCAGGGGGGTTTGAACGTCTCCACAGATGGAGACTCCACAACCATTCTGGGCAGCTTGGTCCAGTGCTCTGGTGCCCTCATAGATGCTGAGCAACTGCCCATCAGAGCGCTTGGACCACAAGACTTGTTCCTGCAGAGAGCAAGGGAGAGCAAAGTCCTGCCCAGCCCTCCTTGAATTCTGCCAGAGCCCGGGGTGCTCAGCCCAGCGCCAGCACTCACCTCCGCGGTACGTCTTCCAGGTGTAGTACTTCCCTCGGAAGGGGACGTTATCGAATTCGGCACACTGCAGCTCTCGGAAGTCCTGGGAGCCCGGCGGGCAGTCCTGCAGCCAACAGCCAGCCATCAGTGCAGTGTGGGGAGCAGCCTGCCTTAGCTGCTAGGGGCTGCTGCAGGGCCCACAGCTGCGACTAACACCAGTGCTTCAAGTGGATGGACACCAGCCCTTTGAGGAGATGGATACCAGCCCCAACAGCTGTACACTGCTACAGCATGGCAGAAGCATCCTTCCTACAAAGCTTAACACTATTTGGAGACTAAGGGCATTGGTCCCAGCTGCTCTGTCTGCAGATGCAAGACTCGCTCTTGTGAGCAATCCTTTAAAAGCTGAATGCAAAGCCCAGGAGAAGCGATAAAAAGCCATCTACTTTCCTCACTACCAGCCTGTGGACATTAAAGCTGTCATTTCCCAGGTTCGAAGCTTCCCTGAGCTTCCCTGCAGCACAGTTCTGTCTCTTTGTTCCCTCTGAGGTTTAACCCCCAGCCCTGGGAAGCGGGGTGCCACGGTGCATTTCGTGAACCACTCTCCCCTGACCAAGCCTGCACTTGCAGTGTGTGAGAGGCAACAGCTGTCACATCAGTGCTGGAAGCCTCTGATGTCTCCTTCTTTGCCTTGTTATCTTTTCTGGCTCCTTTCTTGATGCCGAAGCCCCACAGGTATGTACAGCCCGTTGTTTCCTCAACACAGCATAGCATGGGTCCCTCCCATCCATTGCTGCCACCTCCTCTAGGGGGTCCCAAAGCTGCACCTAATTGCCCCACAGCCCTGTGGAGGGGGCTCATCCTTCCCTCCATGCTGCGACACAGCTGTGCCAGCCCCACCACCGCTCCTCTCCCCCAGTACTCACGTCGGTGTTGCAGGACCGGTAGCGCTTCCGCTCTCCCAGGCAGTATTTCCCTCCGATGGTGGGCCTGCCAAACGGGGTACAAGACAGGAGCAGCAGCTTAGTGAGCCATGTTTATGATAGGCGGCTACCCCAAGTTGGCAGGAGCACCATGACTTTTCCCAACCCTGCTCTGCTGCAAGGCCAGATCCTGCCTGCAGTGGCTATTGCAGAAACGCAGACCCCAGCAGACATCACCCACTCGGTTGCAAGTGCACGGTGGAGCTGTCCAAGTGGCTTTGGGTCTGTGGCTGCAGTCTCCAACCCCAAAGCGAGAGCATCGAGAAAGCCATGCATAGGATTTGCATGCAGGAGCTGAGATCCTCCCGGGAACAGTGCAGAGCTGCACAGCACCTGGCTGCTGCTGTCGCCACCTACCCCAACAGTGGTGTCACACAGCCAGGGCATGGCAGGGCCACACTGACACGGTCATGCATGCGTACACCTACCGTGGGCTGTCGCAGTGGCGGACAGACGATGAAACGCCCCCGCCGCACGTCCTGCTGCACTCCCCCCATGACGACCAAGCTCCCCAGGCCCCATCCACGCCCTCTGGCCGGGTGCCGAAAGGCACGCACTCCCTCTTGTAGCACCACTGCAGAAAGACAGAGCTTCAGACACCCTGAGCACAGGGTCTCCTCATCCCTGGGCACTCCCCAGCCTCCACAGATGTGACAGCCAGCTCAGGGTGGGATCCTGGGAAATCTTAACTGGGAGCTGGGCTGGCATCAGGGTCAAGTCCTCCACTGCAGAGGGCATTCCCCTCTCCTCCGAGTCATGGTGTCACCGTTTCCACACACAGCGTAGTCAGGGTTCGCAGGGATGCTGGGACCAGTGTCCCCACTCCCAACCCCCGGTGCACTGTCCTGTGGGGCAGGTGGCTGCAGGCAAGTGAGTCACATCCCCACTTCTCCTCTAAAGGGGTTCTGGACATCTGGGTCAGTCAAGGTGGCACACGCTGGGAATGGGGACAGGCAAGAGCACACACCTCACTGCCTATAAAAGCACCTGGCAGCCAGCACATGCTATAGCACACATCTAAAAAAACAGAGACCCAGGTGGGACTTGGCCTGGAGCTGGGCCAGGATCCCTGGGGATCACGGACACCTCCACCCCCAGCTGCTTCCTCCCAGGATGGAGTGAGTTTTGTCTGTGTACTGGGAGCTCGGGTTGTGTTTACTACGTTAAAACGACCTGATCTGCAAAGGGTTAAAATAAAGTTTTGACTGTAACAATTACAAATGTCATTGTTTTGCCAAGGATCCCTAAAGAATGCACCTGTCTCCATCCCATTGGTCACAGAGGCTCACACAAACTTGTCTATGAAATATTTCCCTCGGACCTGGAAAGCGTCCTGCACCCCCCGGGGTTGACAGTGATGCAAGGAGCAGGACACTGCCAGCCCTGCTGCTGTTCTCTGGGCACGGTGCCAGACACCAGGCCTCAGGGGCTGAGATAATCCCAGGAAGGAAGCAACTGCTGTGTGCTCCTTCCAGGGGCTGATAACCCACCCTGGGGCTGCTGGCACAGCCTCTCTTGGCTCCTCCTGAGCCAGGATCTCCATGGGTAGCAGGGAAAAACGAAGCATGGCCTCCCAGGACACTCAGGTAGTGACCTCCTTGCACACCAGTGCCTTTCCAAAGGTGTGATCCCATGCAGAGGAGATGCTCTGCAGGCAGAGCCTTTCTGGTGTCCCTGCTGCTGGTACACACTGGAGGTACTATACTGTTCCCTGAAAGGAGGGGTAGCGAGGGAGGGTCGGTCTCTTCTCCCAAGGAACAAGCAATAGGATGAGAGGAGATGGCCTCAAGTTGCACGAGAGGAGGGTTAGATTGGATATGAGGAGAAATTTCTTCCCTGAAAGGGTGATCAGGCATTGGAAAGGGCTGCCCAGGGCAGTGGTGGAGTCACCATCCCTGGAGGGGTTCAAAAGACAGGGAGATGAGGTACTTAGAGACATGATGTAGTGGTGGAGAGGTTATGGTTGGACTCGATGATCTTAAAGGTCTTTTCCAACTGAATGAGTCCGTGATTCTACTGGGGCTGCTACTTTTGCGGGCAGGGCCCAGGAGCCTGCCCAGTCCCTGAATTCCCCCACACACACTCAGGGGTCTCGAGAGCACCAGTGATGGGCTCGCTCTCCTGCAGCAAGCATGGACATGTGGCGGCTGCAAGGCCAGGTATGAGTTGAGGGCATGCTGGGAGGGAGGATGTGTGATGAAAGGCATCCTCACAGGGTGCGCTGACCACAACCTGTGTAACAAGTGCTTGATTAATAGAAATTAAATTAAAAAAACAGAAAAGAAAACCGAAAGAGGCAGGGCAGCAGAAACCCTTCCAGCAGAAATCCCTCCACTCCTACAGCAGCATAAACCACCTGCAGATCTGGGTCTGAAGTCACCCACTGCAGGTTCTTGGAGTAACACGGATGAAGCCACTACAACCAGAGGTCTGGGACGTGGGCACAGCTACCACCCAACAGAGCTGGGCTCCGTTTTCCTCCTCACTGCTTCTCCAGGTGTGTGGCAGAGCATAAAACACCCTATCTCTCCTTTCATCTCGCATGCCTTAAATAGCTTTGATGCCTGGATCTTGCCCTCTGCTCTTCCCAGATAAAAGGAAGTTGCTCTGAGAGCTGCTCCAGCCAAGGGCTGAGGTCTGAGGGCTCATCCGACTGGCGAGTGCTGGGGCCACCAGCCAGGACCTCTAGCCAGTGAAGGTGCAACTTAAATACATTTTAATACAAAGGCGCATCTTCTTTCATCCAAGGATATCAGAGCACTTCTGAAGCATGAATTAATACAAAAGGATAAATGGAAGGTAACTGTGGGTTCAAACTGGGTCAGTATCTTCACTGGGAATAGCTCCCACGAGTCCTTGGGATGCTTGGCACTTCACTTCTCTTAGGACTTTTGAAGAGCTCCAGCTAAAAAAGCAACTAGTAAGTGAGGGAAAAAAATAGATATTTAGAAGTGGGAAAAGCTAGTAAAAAAGATGGCGAGCAGAAAAAAATTGCCATTGTATACGATGAATGTCCAGCAGCAGGGATGTTCAGCCCCAGGTGTTGTCTACTCCTTTTCCATCTAATTTCCAGCAGAACTAAAATGACTGTTTGCAAAGAATAATGCATTTGTCAAAGCCATCCTCTTTCCTCCAGCTTCTTAAGGATCTGAAATGATTCTTGATTGTCTTCGGAATTATTTTTCCTCCAGTGGAAAAACACTGTCCATTTAATGGAAAATGTCTCAGCCCTGAATCTCCATTGTCCAGATTATTTTTCAGTTTGCAAGGCTCTATGAGTCATTAACACTTTGTTTTAACAGTGCTACATACTTGCTTGATATTGGTGCAAATGGGTGTAGGAGGTGCAGGGAACAAACTATATGGTCATGAAAAATCCTACCCTCTGCTCTCAGGTGAGTCTGAAAAAGGAAAATTCCTCAGAAAGCATGTTACAAACCCACTGTTCCACATGGAGAAACTGGGGCAAAAATCCCTTTTCTCAAAACAGCCAGGAGACCTCAGCGAACCTGAGAACGGGACGTTTGCCTAAAGCATACACTGTTACTTGATGTCACCTTACTGCGCCTCCTAGGCAAGACCAAGGAGCTTCTGGACTTCATATTCTGCATTTTCAGCAATACACAAGATGCTCTGTGCTTTGGGGTGCTTACAGGCCCCTGGACTCTTGGCACATCCCAGCCTCCCTCCATGCTGGCAGGGAGCGTGGGGATAGCTCCAGGCTCAGGGAGGCAGGGGAGGGAGGACAAGGCTGGTGGGTGCTCTTAAACCAACCACACGCTCACCAATGCAAACAATAATCCTGGTTATTGCTGAAAGAGGGAGTCAACTGCTCACTGTCAACTCACTACGGTGCCCTGGGCTTCCTTACCCCCTTTTCAATGGTGTTGGTTTGGCAGATGGTCCCCTCAGCAGCAGGGATGCTGTTGGTGATGCAGCGGTTGCTTTTACTCAGGCACCATAACTCACTGCAGACTTCCTGGAAAGAGAGAGAGATATTGGGAGGGAGAGAGGGGAAAGAGGGAAGAAAGAGACAAAGAAACAAAACCGAGATTAGGATTTGTTTGTGTTAGGGGCTGCAAGGCTGGGGTTGCACCAGTTGGGTGCTGGGACATGGGGACAGGAGTGGTTCAGCATGGTAGGGGATCAAAACTCGCAAGGTGTTGCCCACTGCAGTCACCCCAAGGCCACTGCCAGCTCACACCCTTCTCCAGACCAAGCCAAAGCACTTCTGGGGCTGGGGTTCTCTGGATCTGGGGGTGTCACTATGCTCAGGCATCAGAGCCTGCTTCCAGCCAGCCCACACAGCCAAACCTGGTCTTTGCGCCACTTCTCCTTGGATGGCCCTGTGGGTCCTGAGCTCATCCCATGGTGCTGACCCCTCCGCCCATGGCTGAGGGATGTTCTCTCTTTTGGGTCTCTGCAGTGGAGGCTAAGCATAAGGGCACCTGCCGTGAGCACCCCTATGCCACATAGATCCAAAATCAAAATAAAGCCAGATACTGAGCTGTCCCGTAAGCAGCCCCAGAAGTGGACACTGCCGCCTTCTGTTTCTGTCCATGGAGAGATACTGTGCTGAGGACTCCAGACCTCTTTCCATAAGGTTTCCTGAGCTGCAGACCCTGAGCTTCAGCCCATCTTGACCTCTCAGAGCAAATAAAAAGCTTCCCTTGGCTGTTCCAGAACCTAGCCAAAATTTAGGTCCATGACAGAGACTCTGTAAATCTGTCACAGTCGCTAAATCAGAAAGTTCAGGCCCCCCTGCTCTGCCACCAGATCAACCAGGCTGGACTTCAACACCTGCAAACTGCAAAGCAATGCCTAAAAACCAGAGCTGTTTGCTGCCAGATCACCTATTCCTACTGAAACAAGCCTATGGAAGGCTTGCTGCTTTTTGGAGAGCAGCTTGCCGTCACTTAGCTTATACGTGAAAGCATGAAACATGTTCATGTTGTCAATGAAAGAAACTATCTTGAGATGCGAGATCAGAGCCTCAACAGCCTATGGCTGCTGCTAATGTGCTCCCAGCCCATGCCAGTGCCACTGCCGGTTCGCACCAATGTGGCAGCATGGGCTGCAGGACCCAGTGTGCTCTGCACTGTGTGCTCTGGGGCCAGCACAACCCCTCCAGCAGTGGGACCTGGGAGCCAGCTCCCACAGCTGCCTGCTCCAGTCAGGTAACAGCCTGGTCATCATGCCTTGGGCTGGGCCCAGCTTTCCAGTGAAGCATTCCTCCTCCCAGCCAAGGGCTGTACTGGAAACAGAAACCCATACCCCCACAGGACAAACTGACTCAACAACTGGGAATCCTCTGTACCGGTACCAAGAGGGGCGAAAAGATGAGCCCAGGATTTCTCTGCTTCCCTCCCATTCCCAGGGTTGTCATAGCAGAGTGCCCCAGGGCGAGCCAGCAAAGGGAAATACTGCGGAGTGTGTGTCGAGGACCGCAGCTCCAAGATGCAAAAGGATTTTGGTTCTCAATTCCTTTGCTAATGCCCAGCTGCAGCTGCCTTGAATCAGTGAAAGGAGAAAGCCTCTCCCCTCTTCAAAAGGGCTCTGGCCTTGCAGAGCCAGCAGGGATACTGGGAAGCAGGAGCTTCTGTATGGTCTCTTCTTTCTGTGTTACCAAGTGAGAGGATTTCCCAGCTTCGACCAGTGACATCTGTCCTCACCAAGTAATCATCTGCTCTGGACTGGCATGGAGGAAGAGATGCTGCTGTGTCTGCACCACCACCCTAGAGCCTGTTTATACGGGGCACAGGATAGGTGGACATTTACCCAGATTATCTGCACACACCCGAGCCCTTATGCCCTTTGGGTTTCTCCCAGAGCATGCAAGATGGGCTGGACTAGAAGGGTCACCACAAGGACACCTTGTGCTTTTGTAATCCTTGTCTATATACAGGAAGTGACTCCCCAAGTTAAAAATCAGCTGGGAAATGAGCATGTAAACATGAAAAGTTTCCATTCCACTGTCTCTGGCACAGCTGAGGAGGGGCACAGGCCATAGTTGGTTGCATCTGACCTCAGGTACCATGACCATGACACCATCTTCTGCTGCTGCTCTAGGTATCTTGAGAGATTGCATCTGTCCCATGTCCAGTTGGCTCTGGGCCATGCTGAAAGACAGCACTGGGCCAAGGAGAGCCAAGCTTTGCTCTCTGTTCACCAAGATGAGCTGGTGGGACCACCAGGAGATGGTTTAGTGTCTAACCAAGCTAAATAAATGGATGCACAGGGTGATAGACTGGTCACTTCAATGGGACCACTGAGCTTGGATTTCCACGGTTGCAAGAGAAACTAAAACCTGATCTGATGTGTTTCCTCCTTCACTGCTTCCTGGGGCATACACTGGGAACATGTACACGTGTGTCCATCAGACAACACAGCTGCCCATGTATCTCACCTCTGTCTCCTCTGTCTCCTCTAGGGGAAAGTGGCTGCGTTGAGTCCAGCCAGCCCTTTAGTGCAGACACTTCCCCCTATGCTCAGATAATCGGTGATGTCCAATACTTCAAAAACAGCAAAATGTCACGCTTTTCTCCTGAAAATCTTTTCTCCTGATATCTTTTCTCCTGAAACAACCTCTCCTTTCAGTGGTTTCCTAGATTCAAAGATCAGGGGATGGCAGTGTGATGCCTAGGTGGGCAGTGGTCCCTCAGCCGGACCCACAGCACATCAACCCACCTCATCTGGAAGAAAGAAGCTTCTCCCACTAAGTTTTTGTGAGCAGCAGAGTGATTTCCAGGAGGGATTATGAAAAATACATCTGTATACAAACACCCACTGAGAGAGGAGTCTGCATGAGAGAACTGCAGCCTGGCTTTCAGTTGCAACCCTTGGGGTCCAGCAGCAGCCAAGGTATGAGAGGCAAGAAATCTCTTCCCATGGGAATAATTCTGACCAAAATGGAGCTGGACTCAACCTTTACAGATGGGAAACAACCTCCTCTGCCCTCTCACAGGGAAGCAAGACAAAAAGCTCACAGGGAATGTGCCAGTGCCCTTTGTTTGAAGCAGGACAGCAAAACGATGTGGGCAGCAGAGGAACGGCCTCATGGCCCTTTGCCCTTGTAGCCCCCATCCTCCATCCCCTGGGAACCGATAGTAAAGCAGGAAGGCTCTCTACCCCGTATTTACACTGGCGAGATTTAACTCCGTACTGGAAACGGCACTGCTCGTCTGCATCGTAGGCTTGTCCTGGAGCCACTGTTGGATAGATGAAGTCTTGCTTAGGAGGAGCGTTGTTCAGGCATAATCCCATCCCTGAGCTGGAAAGAAGAGATGAGAATCAGAGCTCAGAAAGGCTCAGTGTGGCGCAGTGGAGGACCAGCAGCAGGCGCTCCTGGGGCTGCACGGGGCTGAGCTGAGTGAGGGGATAACTCTACCACTCCACCAGCCCCGTTTGGGCAAACCTGGTGCTGAGAAAGGGCTGAGAAGCTCTTTTTCTAACTGTGCCCTTGGGGCTGGGAAGCACATGCTCATTCCTAGGTAACTCCAGAAGTTTTAATCTGAGGGGTTTGCAGGCCCCTGGGTGTCCCAATGGGTCCCAGGTCCAGCAGACAGACCCTGTGCCTGGAACCCCAGAATGGTGGGTAGGTGGGGGGTTGCCCTCCCACCCCAGGACTGCAGAGCCCCAGCTGAGAGCGGCCAGAGGTGCCAAGCGTGGGGAGTCCCTGCTTTCCAAGTCCTTCTGTGCGCCAGAGCTTTGTAGTGGCGTCCAAATTCCGCAAGAAAACATGCTTTTCCCTCCTCCGTCCTTGTTGCTCTCTGAGCTTGCCCTAAATCAAGGCCTGTCACCACTCCCCCGGCTCCACATCCCAGGGTCTTGCACGCACCATGGCCCTGTCCCAGTGGAGCCTCCTGGGGCCGTGCTCAGGCGGGGGCGGGCAGCATGAACCAGCAGAGAGGGCCGAAATGAACTCAAGGTCCTCCGCCAGCCCTGCTGAGATCTCGGGGTTACCTGAGGACAAGGCAGCCTCTGCCGCGGCGCTTCCCTGGCGCCGTCAATGCAATGGGCCTTGCTGTGGTGCACATCCAGGGGTCAGAGGCAAGAGGGACAGGTTTGGCTGTGGCCAAACATGAGCCGCCAGATGTGGGATTTGGTGACGACCAAGCTTTGCGGGACAGCGGGGCAAGGGAGAGCGGGGCAAGTGACAGCCCCTCAGGGAGCCTTGCATCACAGCAGCAGTGTCCCAGCACAGAGACCCTGCACATTTGCTTCTTCCAGCTGTAACTCAAGTCCTACCCAGTCCTTTCATTAGGTAGTGCCCATTTCCTACCAAAAACCTTACCAAAATTGATCCTGAATGCTTGTTTTGTGACAGAAACCCTTGGGCTGCCTGAACCCTGGCGAAGAAGCTCACTCAGGCCACAGACACATGACTCAGGCAAGGTGACAGTATCAAAACTCTGGAACTTAGGAGCCTAAATCTCTTGTCCTGAATCCCAAAGACACTTTGGGAAAAAAAACCAAAACCACCAAAAACTTTCTCCTTTGTTGCTTGCCCACACCTGAAAACTCTCCTATTCAGTGTCTAGAGAAGGTGTCTGCACCAAGCAGACCAAACCCTGTCTCCAGATCCTCCTTCCCCACCACACCAACCCTTCCCTGCAGTTCCTGGCTGAACTTCAGAAACGTCCAAATGCCTCCAGAAGCTGTTGAATTATTTGTGAAGTTTCTGGAAGCATGGAACTGAAATAAAGGCCTCTCAGCTGCAAGGTAAATGGTGTTAGGATCTTCAGCAGGTAAGGAAACCATATGGAAGTCTAAAGGAAGGAAGTACGTGCCTCTTGGGATAGGATGAGGTGCTGGGAGACAAGACAGAAGGTGCATGGGCTGTGCGCTTTGGGGGCTTTTCTTTGGCTTTACCCACTCCTCCCAAGTGCCTGTGAGAGGCTGGAGGTGCGCACTGGTTGCAAGGTAGAAGGAAGGGCAAGGTGAGGTGGATTCCTTACTCCAGGAAGCTCGTGATGTAATCCCTGCTGCAGGTGGACCATACAAATGGGTTGGTCTTCATGGTGATGTGAGCAGCCATGAGCTTGGCTGTTTCTTGCCCACGGGAGCCACAGCTGTTGCCAACCCCATCATGATTCATGCCAAACCTAGAAAGCATCACCAAGGCAATAGAGAGGTGATCAGCTGCTGCATTTTCGACACATCTGGATCATCTGTAGGAAGGATTTTACAGCAGGAACAAACCAACAAGGGCCCTCCCCTGTGATGGCTGCTCCCAGGGACTCTTCTGGCACAGTACTCACGTGTGGCCGATCTCGTGGGCAATGGTGAAGGCTGTGGCCAGGCCAATGTCCTCATTGATGCTGCAGCTCCGTTCTCGTTCACACATCCCACCGACAGGGGCCAGGCCTAGGGAAGGCAGACAGAGCTGTCACATTGGGCCAGCATAAAGCATCTGCAGGGGACATGGGTGGCATCTGGGGATGAACTGATGTGCTCCACACTTGCTGCCACTGAGCACAGCCCGCTGTCAATAGCAAGTTTCTTCCCACTGGTTACACGGCGCATTGAGATGGACCCATGGCTCTTAGGGGCACATGGGCACTCAGCACCGTCAACTAATTTAAGAGAAGCAGGTAAGAGTAGTAGTGGGTATAAATCCTCTGAACTTCGTACCCAAACCCGAGACTGTGTGCAGAGGGGAGCAGTCCTTGTCATGACACTGGCACTGCTGGTAGGGGAACATCAGCACTTGGGCAGCCAAACCTGGCCAGTGCAGCCCGGAAAACCAAGTAAGCCAGGATCCCACCTCAGCATCTGCGCTTGGTTCTGGCTGACACCCACCACAATCAGGAACCCAGCCTGACTCCATCTGGAGGGCTGGATCATGCAGACATCCCCCTCAGATCATGGCAGTGGATTCCTCCAACCCTCTGCCCATACCCGGTCCCACTACCACAGGCTGTGGTGGAACAGTCTCTGTTAAAGGAACAAGTGGAGCTACCACAGCACCTCCAGCCTCAACCTCCCCACCAGGCATCTCATCTGCAGCCACATCAGGTCAGGGATCCACCAACTTTTGCTTTTTAACTGCAGTGATTCAGAGCAGTAATCCCTCCCTGACTGCCTCGTCTAGACCAGGGCAAGACAAATTAGGAGCTCCAGCCAGAGCAAGCTGCAGGGTCTGTCTGCGTCTAGTGGTTTAAATAAAGAACTCCCTTTATAGTCATCACAAAAAAGTCTTATTTCTCTCTGCTAAGCCAAAAACACTCCACTAGGCTATGGACCAACCCTAGATGCGAGCAGTTCTTAATCATCAGGCTGGACCCGACCCAGGGATATAACGGAGAAGTGTTCCAGAGCCCATCCATCCTCCAGGTTCCTGCTTTTAGTGTTTACAGAAGTAAGGAGGCTACAACGGGCCTGTTCCTGGCTCCGCTGCTGGTGCTCGCGGTAGTGTTGTGTGAACGCTTCCCCTGGTGCAGCCCTCCCTCTCCCCGCTCTCGAAGTTCCGCGTGCTGGCAAGAAGCAAGAGAAATCCCACCTACCCAGGGTGCCACACGGTTTATTCTTGTAGATGCAAATGTCGTATCTGCAAAGAAGAGAAGATGGCGTTAAGAACGCTTATAATTTCAGCAGCTCCAACATCTTTCACAGTGCATCTCCGTTTTACCAACGCATTCACATCAAAACAGCCCACATGGCTCACATGATGCTTTTGGAATGGAAAATACTGACTGGAACAGGTAAGAGGTCTCTGATCCAGATTGTACAACACTCACTTCCCCAGTAAATTGTATCAATCAAATATATAATTCTGATTTTTTTTTAAAGAAAATGAAAAAAAAAATCAATTTGAAAACATGTTCCAGTATGGTTTCATTAAAATGCTCGAGTGATTTTTAATATTTTTTTCCCAGTTAGGTTCTATACTAAGATTTTCCCAAACACATTCAAGGTTGATTCAAGATGCTGCTCCTCTCTATTCCTGGCCTTGACTGGAACTGACTGTTTGCACATTGGTAGCCATGTACAAGGAAAAGCTAAAGAAGGACAGCAAAGTCTCCTCCAAATTGCAATACAGCATCCTCACAATGGGATGTGGTGGCAGCTCCAAAAGGGACCAGTCCAAAGGTCCAAAAGGGACCTCCAAAAGGCCACAGAGTGAATGTTATCATTTAATTGCAGAGATGGGGCTGCACTGGGACACCCCTGGAGACAGGTTGGAGGTTGTTCCTTAGACCTGAAGTGCAGCTCAACATGAGTGCAAGCTGGGCTCGGAGCACCAAGGATGCTGACCACAGCGCGTGTTTGGGGGACGTCCCCATATCAAGCAGGACCCCCCAGCACCACTCACCCTGCCAGCCCCACAGGGATGAGAGCAGGGAGGAAGCACACAATGGGTTAAATCTGTTCCTGGTGATGGTTCCTGTCCTTTTGGCCCCTGGCACTCACTGGAAGTGCCCAAACCTCTCACCCCCAGCAGGAAAGGAGGGAGTGGAAAACATTTGTTGCTTTGTTTTGAGAGAATACCACTAAAGCCTTTAGAGGCTCTGGTTTGACACGTCCCTTGCAAGAGAAAAAGCCCGCAGCTCAGCAAGATGTTATCGGAGATGGGGAATTTATTAGAGACAGGGCTGGATGCACTCGTGCTGTCCAAGCCTAGCGTGGCCGCCCCAGCGAGTCACTTCGGGTTAGCTCAAACATCTGGTCGGAGGTTGAAGAACTTGGAGCCGGCGTTTGCATCCAGCACATGCGACAGGAGAGGAGGAAAAGCAGACGCTGCAGCCCCAGGAGGGTGAAGCTGAGGCCGAGGGGCTTTTTGCTTGCTCCTCCCTTGGTGCTTGCAGGCTCTCATCTCACGAGTTCCCCGGGAGGGATCATAGAAAATCATAGGAAAAAAATCATAGAATCATTTAGTTGGAAAAGACCTTTAAGATCATCAAGTCCAGCCCTAACCTGTCCACTACAAAATCATGACTCTAAGCACCTCATCTCCTCATCTTTTCAATCCCAAGCAGGGCAGGACTGCTCCTATCCTAAGGGAGTTGAGATGAAGTCACTACTTCACAAGTGTCCATCATCTACCAAGGAGTTAAGCCCTACATGGAGGCACCTAAAATGAGGTGAGCCAAGTCCTGTACTGGCTAGAGGCACTCTGTCACTGCCATGATGCTCAGGTCCCATTTTTGCAGATGGGACTCTCTGTTTCCGATGTCCCACAGTGCTGGGGGGGGTTCCTACACATGCCCAATTGCTGTACACACTGCACCATTGGCTTCCTGGTGCAGAAATAGTCGTGGCTGCAAACTAAGTTCCTTGAGAGCAGGACAAAGACCGAGGGAAGGCACTGGAGGATAACTGAAGTGCAATGATCTGCATCACTGCAAGGGAAATGGTCTGAGGGACAGCTACTGCCAGGCAGCTCATGGGGGAATGCATGGGAAAGAAGCCTCAGATTAATCTTGAACAGAGATGGAGGACACCCCACCATGAAGAAAGTGCTGCCAGGGCCGGGCTCAGCCTTACCTAGTGATCAGCACTGCTGTGTCATGGTTGGCTATGCCGTTCTCGGGGATAGCGTTCCCATTGCCGTTCCTGTTCACAATGGATTTCTGCCACTTGCAGAAGCTGTCCAGGGATTTCCCGGCGTGGTGGTTAATCTCCAGTGTGGGCTGGAATGGAAGTGATATGACAGTGTGTTCCCAGGAGAGCTCTGGTATGAAGGCACTGCCTATTCCTATGCCAGCAGAGCACTGACACCAGTCCAGATGCCCCCACCTTTTCACAGAGGCCACGAAGAGGACTTTAGGAGGACTGAAGCTATTTATACCTCCCTAAAGCCACCTTATTCTAGAAAGGGTCCTTAGAGTCCCAGAGGTCTCCTCATCCTAAACCCAGTCCCCAGCTGGTACTGAAATGATGTGGTGCACCCAGCAGACTGCACCATGGGGACCTCCCAGGGGGGACATCCAGGGGGAACACAGTGTGGATGCAGGATGGAAGCGGCTCAGCAAAGCCCACCTTACCTGATCCTCGGTGAGGAGAATCAGCCGAGTCACCAAGATATTGACAATATTGCCCAGACTCGAGTCCTGGAAAAGTTTGGCAACCTGACCTCCAAGAAACAAGAAAAGACGAGTCTTAAAAATGAGCTCAGTGGCTGGGTGACAAGGCAATCGGCTGGCACATCGTGGTCATCCAGTGGAGGGAAACAGGGCTGCTTCGCCAGCGTGGCTTTCAGCGTCTGAACACAATCTTTTTAGAATGCAGAAATGGATATGGGACTCCACATTACCACCTGGATTGCAGAGCCTCCTAAACCATGTCTCCTCCTAAACCTTGCTGTCTGCTTCTGGGGAGATTTGAGCAGTGAAGCCGATGTCCCACGGCACCTGCTCCTTGCCTGGAGGAAGCTCCTTGCCTTGTGGGGAAGCCCCGTGGTCCTGGCATTACCCAACCACAGCGACAAAGCTTTGCTGACTGCCCATGACACAGCAACTCTCAGAAATCTGCTGCCACATGGTGGATGTTTTACAGCAGATGAAACAGTTCGAAATAGTATTGTTTTAAAATCTGGCATCTGCTTTAGAAATGCAAACAGAGCAAGCCATGCAAAGAGATCCCGCTGAGGACAGGACAAAGAACCATCACAGAGGGGCTTTCAGCGGTTTGATGGATAACTTCCAAGCCTATCTCACCTCACAGGAGGATTCAGCATGGACAATTCAGGCTGTTAATGCATCCAGCCTGGTATCCTGCCGCCAGCAATGACCCCAGTGCGACGCTGCAGTGGAAGCTCCTCTGCAGTAACCCAGAGACGCGGGCAGTATGGCATGGAAGAACGAGGTTATTTCTCCCTTCTGCTGATCAGCACCCAATCATGAGAGCTCACTGTCCTTCTGCTTTCCCATGTGTTTCTCAGCTTGGCTAGCCCTATTTGCAATGCTAATTTGAGATGTGAGATGCTATTCAAAGAAAGGGCTTTGTTCTTCCAATCCAGAGCTGGCCTGGAGCACGGTCAGACAGGCCACAGTTTACCTCTTCTGAAGTGCCTGCCCTGCACAACAGAGAGTCCAGAGTATCACTGCTCATAGGCAGTGGCAGCACATTCAGATTTTTGACCCAAAAATCTTGCTCTGGGGATAGGGAGAAGCCACAGCCATACTGGAAAGATCTGATTTCCCCACTGCGTTCCCTCTGCTTGTCTTCTTGCAGGAAAAGCACAGGGCACCCTCTGCCAAACCCAGACATTCGGGGTGATGAACAGGATTTATCCCTGCTTGCTCTGGGTTGCTGGATGTGTGAGAACCTGGGGTCCTCCCAGCAAAGTTTGTGATGTGGTTATAACACTTACAATATTCATGATGGCCAAAATGTACTGCTCTATGTCCCGCCGCCCATGGTAGCCCACCATCATCTTGTCTGCCACCACCAGGGTCTCCACGTAGCGCTCTGTGCTGACAGATCTCTTCAGGGGCAGCTGGCCTCGCTGGCTGTGGTTGCCCGATGGCTTCAGTGGGGAGGGCTTCAGCGACCGCAGCCACCAGTGCCTCCCTTTCCAGGGCTTCTCATCTGAGGAGGGAGAAAGTGGTTTTTATCAACCTCGAGCAGCACACAGAGGCAAGGGGCAGGCAGGGTAAGCTTGGCTTCAGGGAAGGAGAGGCCATTGCGAGGCTCTTTATCCACCGCATGTGGACTCAGATGCTGCACAGAGGTATGCAATCATCCTGCTGCACCCATTCTCTGCCCTGGGCAGTCTCATGCCCTTCACTGCCTCTGCGCTGCCTCTCTGTTGTGGGGAAGAGCAGCATGGATTTAGAAACTATGCAGACATTATCTGCAAATAAATAAAGCTATTGCAGATAATTTCTTCTTTCATTTTACTGCCAGGACCTGAACTGAGGATCTGGCTTTTCCTCCACAGAAATGGCTGCAGCCTCCAAAGCAGCAGTAGGTTTGTAGGACTTTGCTCCACGCTTCAAGTGCTACTGACCTGACCCTAGAGGTGCCCCGAGTGGGGCCATCAGCTTCAACCTCATGGCCTGAAGACCACCACAGGGCAGGAGAGCTGACTGGATGATTACAATCCCTCTCCTACCCTGTTGGGACAGCCAGCTGAATCCACCTCCTCTGGTCTGCTGCTGGATCATCAAACATCCAGCAACTCTGGGAAGATGAGCAGATCACAGGCAGTCCCACAGCCTACCAGTTTCGCCCCCTTCGGCTGATCAGAGGGAGCTCACAGGGGTGCTCAGGGCCTGGGAGTGCTGGGCAGTTCAGGACAGGTCCAGCCTCCAGGATAAGGGGATGGGGTGGCTTTGCTGAGGCCAGTTGTGCTGCGGTTTTTCTGAACTGTATTTGGCCTGTGGCTCCTGTTGCACAGCCTCTGCTTGTCAAGAAGCAATTAGGAGCAGGCTTACTTTCGTCTGGAAGCCAGGGAATGTGGCAAAGAGTCAGCAGAAGGGGAGTCTGCTGGCACTGTGTCCAACGTGACTTTGGGAGCTGGGACAGGGAAGCACAGGTTGTCTCCAGAGGTGCTGGCAAGTCTGGGGACGCCCAGAGCCTGCTCAGCGCAGACTGGTGGTGCCCCGGTGTCTTCAGAGGCTCCATCCCTTCCGGCAGTGACTCCTCATCTGGTCCACTGTCACCACCGGGGCACTGGGTGGACATCCTGAAGTGACACACAAACCTGCCAAGAGCAACTGGGAACAGCTCTGCTTCTGTACCCATAAACTCTAATCCATAAAACACGAACTGGTTCCTCTGCAGGGATGGCATCTCTTTACGGAGCCAGGGGAAGCCTCTGTAAAGTGAGAGTGCAGCACTCTGCATGCATGCAACATTTTGGGTAGATGGAGAAACTGCACGTTCACAAGGGCCAGGGATTTTGGCCAGTCTTTGGGACACCGACTGACTGCAAGGACAAGAAAGGCACAGGCACGTGGGGAGAGGTCAGGGCAGACCTGTGTCAGACCTTTAGGAAGTCAAAGGCCCATAAGTATAGAAATGGGGTAGATGTGCAATTGCCATTCTGTATAAACATCTTCCAGAGCCCACTGCAACTAATGAGATCCACATCCAATCCTACCAGGCATCTTTTCACTTGGTCTCTAACAGCAGCAGATAGAACATGGATGTTTAGCTAAGTGATTAGTATTTCTTCAGAGTGGACAAAATAGTGACTGAAACCCAAAGGCAAGTCTCTGCTGAGCATGCGTAAGCTATGATTTCTCAATACATTGTAAATTGGCCAAATCTGGGAGGATTTTTCTTAAGAACAATAAGAGGCAATTTTTTTTCTTCTATTCCATGCTCTATTTACAAATTTGAAAGCCTTGCTGCGAAGAAGAGACTACAAGAAATTTTCAAAGACCCAGGCCACCAGAAAACTTCTTGAATGCAGGAGATAAATCTGGTTCGTTGCCATATAGCAGTGTGGACCTTCAAAACCTGGTCTACCAGGACTTTCCCAGCCTGCACTGGGATGGACTGGGGATGTGGTGGTGGGTACAGATACCTAGAACGCCGCAGGCTGCATCCATGTGTGGGTACTGAAGAGACGATCGCTTGTACACGACGTGGGGGCTGCCCTTGCCCTCACTCCCTGCACTTATGTTGGCTCCTGGGCTCAGCGGTTCAATGAAATATTCCTCCTCATCCGCGACGATCACCCCATGCTGCAGAAGGAAAGAGACAGGACACAATAAGAGGCAGAGAGTGAACTGGGTGACATACCGGTGGCTTCTCATAATGAGTTTTCTCATGATTAACCACTGAACTTCTGGGGACTGACAAATACTTTTGAGAATGTGAAGGAATCCTTCATTTACACACAAACACTGAACTACATGAACCTAGAGACCAGAGAAAACCACGCCAGATGGTCATGGATGCCTTGGGACATCTGTGTTCACTAAAGTCCTCTGGAAATCGCAGTCTTCCCTTACAAAATATTGAATAAGTTGTTTCCTATTCCACCCACTCAGTCTCAGTCTATCCAAGAGCTGCCTGTGGGATCCTAAATACCATCCCTTCAGATAGCAGCACGACTCAGCAGTGAGATCTACCTCTTATACTGCTCAACCTCACCAAAGAACCTTCAAAAGCAGCTCAAGACGATCATCGCCAGCCAGGAAACTTGGGCACAGAGCTGCAGAGAAGCGTAGATGTTCAGAGGCTTTTGAGAAACACCATGAGTCTTTAAAATCAGACTTAAAAAAGTCTGATTTGCAGTGGTGCAGCAGGCAGGAGCCACAGCCTGAAACCTGCCTTCTGCCCCACAGGCATCTCTGCCTCTTTTACACCTCTGACTGACCACCTCAGGCCAACAATCTTGTTTCTGCTCCCTTGGATTTTTCTTTTCTGGTTTTCTCCCTTATTTTATCCTTTGACTGAATGAATCTCAGCTGTGAGCCCAGACTTTGCTCTCTGTGTCCAGACCTACTCATCAGACAGTGAGGACAGGGCAGAAGCAGACCTCAGCAGGATGAGCACCCAAACCCATGGCAAGACCTCTCCTCTGCAGCAGGTCCTATCCTTGCAGCAGGCTTTGCCTCTACTTAAAAGGTCTGAGCATTGTGAAGAGCTTCTAGCAGCCCAACACGGTACAAGCAGAAGCTCCACCGCTGGAACAACTCTCTCCTGGTATTGAATCTCACCTAATTCCAAGAAACGTGGGGGTGCTATCAGCTGGACTTCACCAGTGAGCAACGGAGGCACAGAAACATGCCTGACGTTGCTCAAGCAGGCCAAGGAGTATACCAAAAGTCCATGACCCACGTTACCTGGTTGCCCTCCCACTCTGTGCACGCAAGCATAGCTCTGGGTGCAAAGACACCCTGGTCCTGCCATCAGTTCTTCACCTGCATTGTCCTTTGGATATCACAGCTCTCCTCTGTGCAAGGAGGACAGAAGCCCTGATCTGCCAGGATGGGGAGGGAGCAGCCAGGCCTTCGTAAAACATCTTGAGGTCCTCACATGGAATGCATCACCTACGTAACAGCATTACTGCTGGGTGTTTGTTGGGGAGAGCCTCTCCAGGGTGGATGCTGCCTCCATCATGGGTCTCTCCCCCTCTCCCTCCCTGCTGTGAAAGCTGAATCGGGGCAGTGTGTGCGCAGCGAAGTCCCCATCTCCAGAGTGCCGGGGGATTTCCTCCTGCACCAGGCTCTGTTGCTCTTGGCTCAGCTCCACCTTCTCAAACACAAGCGAGGTACTGTGAGGTTAGCCTGGCGAGGGCTCCGGCGGAAAGCCGAGTGTTGGCCTCCGCAGCCAGCTGGCTGCTGGCTTTGTGGGACGGGGAGAAGGAGGTCACTGCCGGCTTGGGGCAGAGTAGCAGGAGGGGAGAGCACGCCCTGCCTGAAAACCATGTCCTGCTAGAAAAGAGCCATTCTTACTTCAACCTGGAGCCTCTGCAGAGCGCGAGAAGCAGGAGGCTCCGCCGCCTGCCTGGCATCCTTTGGAAATGAAGCTTGATCATCACAGGAGACTGGAAACTGCCCCATCGCTGATCCCAAGGTCCAAGCTCTGAGGTCTGGGCGCTGGATGTGACACAAGCTTGTTGAAAGGGGGCAGTGAGAAGCCCTTGGAGAGATCCCTGTGGTTTGTGGGGGAGCTAAACTGGATATCCTGCCTATGATTCACTCAGGTCATCTGCAGAGCAGGGATGGTTTATGCTATTAGCTTATAACCACACACACAGCCACACACTGCAGTTCAGCTCTTCCACCTTCTTGTACATACATGCGCAGCTTGATGTCAGCCTCAGCAGCGGGGCCATCTGCCTTGCTCCAAGCATTTAATGTTCACTCTGGCTTCAGGAGGGCTTTTCAGGTGAAAGCACAATTTCAGCACAGACACACACAGGGCGGAAAACCTGGTCTTTAAACTGTCCTTTGATGAGCTCCAACACATGAGATAAGAGAGTTGCATCTCTCTCCTAAACCTGTATTCTCCTGGCTATGACTTTTTTTGATGGGAGGACAGGAGTCCCTGGGACCTCATGCAGCTGGTGGGATGAAACACGGCTTTGCTTAAGACTGGGATTTCAGCTCCTGGCCAGGCTGAGCAAAGCTCCCCGGGCTGCTCCCTTCAGGCTCCAGCTGCTCCGTGCTTGGCCCCGCTGGCAGCTCACGGCTCCATGTGTTTTGGAAAATGGACTGCTCTGCCCTTTGCTTCCAACAACTTAACCCCGGGTGCCTTTCCCCCTGCCCAGCCTGAAGCATAGCACAGCATGGTCTCCATGGGAAATGTGTGAAGTGAGCCATGCTGCTTGTCCACCCTCAAGCCGGGCTGACGGTGTGTGTGGCCAGGAAGATGAGCCTATGGGAGTGTGCCCAGACACTGGCAGTCCAAAGCTGGGGTGCCACAAGGTGTGAGTTACGTGGCGGGTGTCTGAAAGCAAAGCGGTTTACAGCGGTGCACCTTGCAGATATAGAAATTGCTCAGGGTTGTGGGAGTTTGAGGACAGGAGAATAGTGTGGGGCTTGTTACACATTTTCACAGTTTTCTGTTGGAGGTTTCTGAGGATGCAATTGTCCCTTTCCTTTCTCCTTTTGCACAGCTCACCCCGTCATCAGCTCCTGGGCCCTGCTTGTGCCCATTCAACAACACAACACAACGCCCTCTGCACGGTCAGCGCCAGGTCTCTGCGAACGTGGGTCACTGTGTTCACAGCACAAACCTCAGCTGTGAGACCTCAGCAGCCAGAGACCCTCTTCCATCCCTGCCTGTTCCTGCTAATGTGGGCTGATGCCCGGCCGGAGGCGATGAGCTGTGGAGGGATGGCATGAACAGATCAGCTGTTACTGATCAACCAGAGCTCTACAACAGATCTCCTCCAGTGGCAAGTACAGCCCCTACTCTGTCAGCTAAAAAGGCACCAGTCTCCTCTCATCCAAATTCCTGACCCCACCGTCCTCACTAACCCAGAAAACCTCCCCTCCCCTCCTTGCTGATGTCTGCAGCTCTACAGGGCAGAAGGACAGAGTTCAGCAAAAGGAGAGGTTGTTGGATGACCCCTCTGTCCCATTTTGTGCCTGGCTCCATTTTCCTCCAGACAGCCCCTGGTATCTCTCCAGAGCTAAACACAGCCTGTGGATGAAATTATCCCAGTGCAAGCACTGCCGGGCCATTGCTTGCCCGGGACGTGCTGCCCTCTGAAGTGGAAGGTGCCAGATCCCTTCTGAGCCAGCAGCATCCAGCTCACCCTTCAGTGCTTTTGTGAACACCAGTAAATTGTCTGAGACTTCAGCAGAGTTCCCAGAGCTAAACAAAGGGCTAACCAGGGAACCGAGGTTATGCAGCTCTGATTTTTGGCTGTGAGAGAGAAACATTAGACTCTATGATATAATGAGTCAGATTCTCATTTCTGTTAATAACCCACAGCACTGTTCTGGCAGCGTAATTTAGCAATAAATCATACGTGAATTCATTCCCATTTGGAAGCTCTTCCACACTGCCAGAATACTGTGAAAAGGTGGGGCTGTAGCACAAATATGAAGCTGGCCTACAGAGTCTTTTTTGACACGTTACCCCCTCCAAGGGAGCCGTCATCCTTGGGATTCACTAACAGGGTATGTTTGCTCCCTTCATCTGGCAGGTCATGAAATGTGTTTTGTGAGCCAGAAATATCAGAAAATCACAAAAAAAGAAGTATGGAAGTCCTTAGTCTATTCCCAGCGCTGGAAGAGCTAATGAATCATACCTGGAGTATTTCTGAGAGGCATTTGTCTGGCCTACTCTTCAAGATCTCCAATGATGTAGGGGCCATGCACTCTCCAAGCAACCTAGTCCAGAGCTCAGCTATCCTTACCATTAATGTCTAATATTAAGCTTTCTTGCTGATATTTAAAACCATGATGTCCATTCCTAGCTGTTAGGACACGCAGAAGCATTCATTCCCATCCTCTTTGCAGCAGCATTGCTGTTTTTGAGAAATGCCACCTTGTCGCCTCTTGGTGTTCTCTTTTTCATACTGGAAAACAAATTTCAGTTTTTTTCCACAGAAGTCACATTTTTAGCTCCTGAAATCTGGACAGAAATGAGTGGGAGTCCTACGAGTGTATCTGCAATTGTAAGGATGTGAATGCACTTTTGACATTCCCAGTTGTGCTGTGAAATTCCTGCCCTCCCGCATTTCTTTCTCAGTAGCATATGCAAAACACACCTTTTGCTGTTGGAAATGGAGAGGAGAGTCAGAATCATGGTCTAGAGCCTTGAATATCTCATTCCAATTAAAATCAATGAAAAAATGCTCACTGACTTTAGTTGAAACTGGACTACAAGCTCAGTACGGATCAAGAACCCTTACAGACGTAATGAGATGTGACTTTCTTCACCCTCAGCTGACTTTCAATGTCAGTGTGCAATATTCCAGCTCAACATCAACCCCAGGCCTTTCCCACCACCATGGACCCAGCTGCTGGGACCCAAAACAAGTTGTACTTCTACAGCAAAGATCAAAGCTGCTGCAAACTGCTCTGCATTACAGGCAGCTCTAGTTGTTAGTATTGCCTTTGGATGGGCAAATGTAGATATTAGGAAAAATTTCATTACTGAAAGAATGGTCAAGCACTGGAAGGGGCTGCCCAGAAAAGTGGTGGAGTAACCATCCCTGAAGGGGTTCAAAAAATGTGTGGATGTGGCACTTCAGGGCATGGTTTAATGGGCATGGTGGGGTTGGGTTGATGGTTGGACTTGATCTTAGAGGTCTTTTCCAACCCTAATGATTCTGTGATTCTATAACTCACCAATCCATTGCAGTTGCTGATGGCGACCTTTGAGTTCAGGTACTGATCCTGCAAGTGGCCTGCATAGTGGCAGTCCTCGTGGAAATCGTGTTGCCAGTCCACACCATCTCGTTTCCAGTACTCGACGGTGAAGTGCTCAGCCAGCAGGTTGGAGTGCAGCGTCAGGTTGAGGAGGAACTGGGTTCGGTGGGCAGAGACTTTGTAGAAAACCTGCTGCTCCGATGGCTCATAGGACAAGGACCCCAGACTGCGTCGAGGGCGTTGCTTAAGCTGGGTTCTCACGTCAAAGGTGAGGAAGTCCCCGTTTCGGTCCACTTGGATAGGGAACGCAATTTCATAGTGATCGAGGCTGGAGAGGAACTCCTCTGAGGAGGGAAAGCAAACACAGGATGAATGACATTCTGCAAAGAGTCACAGGAAAACAGCCAGCTATTTCAGTGCGGAGCTGGCTGCACCCCAGCACAACTGAGCTGCAGCAGTACAAGACAGAGGGACAGGGACCTGACATGGAGGGGCTGCTCTGTCCAGGCTGCAGGATCCTTGGGGTAGTCCCAAAGGACTTCAGCCTACAGAGTCTTGGGGTACCAACAGGCCTTGAGCCTATGGAGTGTACTTTTCTTCCTCTGCAGGTGATGGAGAGAATCAGACTGGTCCAAGGGGCCATTCAGGACACCCAGATTCTGGCTCTGGACCTGGACTTTCCCCCATCTCTCCATGTCCACTGGGCAGAGGGACTCTGGGTTGTGCCCCCTCTGTGCTTTGGAGGGTTATTATAACCTAGATCCTTTCAATAACAAAGTTAGTAATAAGGTTTTGTCAAAACAAGGCAGAAAGCCTTGGGGCAACACAACATCTCAGGAGAAGACAGCCTCGCTGAGGAGCTGTGGGGCCCTTCAGAACATCTACAGCTGTCACTGGAGCTGCAAACGCTGCTTTGATAGCTCACATAATGCCAGTACAGTACCAGCCTCCCCAACCACAGCTGCATTAGTGCTTCAGGTCCTGGGCCTCCTTCTCAGAGGTACAAGGACAATGTTCTTGCAATGAAAATAAGAAAGAGGGCAACCAGAAATACTCAGTTGTGCTAAAAAGGCAGCGAGAAAAAAAGTCAGACGTCCCAACTCCCCAGCCAGGTCTCTATCTCTGACACCATCCTGCCTGCCCAGCTCACCACTCTTTATCATATCTGCCTGGCTTAGCACCTTCTTTTGGGGCACTTGAGTTTTTAAGCCCATCTCATACCACTTAGGAAATGTGCCCTGACAAGGTCAATGTCCAAAACATCTGCCTGCACTCACACGGTAGCACAACACTTTTGGCTGTCAAAGAAACTGGCACTCTGCAACCTCGACAGAAACACCTCATTTTCCAAGCAAAATGTCACAGGGACTGCTGGACTGGGTGTGACTGGAGGTCCAGCTCTTGATAGTCCCTAGTACCAGAGGCTTCACTGGAAGTTGGACAAAATCATGCACTGGACAGGACAGTTCTCCCCATCACAGTGTTCTCCTGAAGCCATGGCTGGAGGTTTGCTCATGGAGTGGGAGAGGATCTGCCTTCTTTTCACTCCAGAATATTCTTACTGTGCTGTCTGCATCCTATTTGTAGTTTTTTTCCTGAGTAAATGGAAGAGGCCAGGCTGCTCCAGGGTGGCTGCATTTCGCCTGGCTCCACAGCACCCATCTTCAAAGCCTTCCCAGCCATCATAAATCTGGCCTCCAAATTACACTCTTACCACATGGCAGCACTGGAAGGTTTTCCTTTCCTCTACTGTGTTTTCCAGTGTGGGAGCCTGACAGAGTGGTTTCCTTGGCCACCGGGAACAGGACAGTCCTTCCCACCAGCTGAGTTTAGGGGTTAGCTCCCATCCTTCCAAACCATAAGCACTTCTGGCATCTCTCCCTGGCCTCGACAAGCCAGCAATTATTATTAGTTTTTTAACTTTCTCTGCTCCAGCTCGTCCTGCATCACGCTGCCTTGCGTGTGATGCAGCCGGGCAAACTAGAGCAACTATTTGTACTTAAGCAATGATCTCAGGCTTGGAAAAATTTGCTATCGGAAGTGTCTTGTTTTTCTTTTCCCCACTCTCTGCAATCCATGTGGGCTTGCAAAAGAGTGAGTCGGAAGGAGGTTTGTGCATGCAGTGGCTAGAAAGAGCCCGGGACCCTGGGCTGTGGTCTCTGATCCTGGCCTGTGAGGTATATCCAGGAGGAAGAACAGTGTCTGGGGTGAGGCTGTGTGTGAGAACCCGCTTCTGCTACCGTGATGCTCACTGTGTATCCTCTCAGGGATGTCACGCTGGAAGCTTGAGGCACAGGAAGAAAGGTCTAAGAGCAGTGCCTTGCATCACACGAATGTTTTAGGAAGTGATGCTTTTGAGTGGGGATGCCACAAACAGAAATAATAATGATGAGAGACTTTCAACACAAGGAAGAAGCCGGTGTCCTTGTCCAGTGTTACAGCTGGCTCCTTCCTCTCCTCTAAAACTGTTTTTTCATTTGAGATACTGGGACCTCTTTTACTCCCTAACCCTGTGTATTCCACCCAGTATCACAGATGACCCCTTATTCCCTCATTTGCTCATGCTCCCCATACTACAGACCATACTAGAAGCTCCCAACAGCCAGAGCAGCACTTTTTGGCCTTTCCTTTCTGAAAAGCTGTCATGTGCCCTCTGACCTCTCAGCCACTTCACGCTGTATTAATAGATTTTGGCCTGAAACACGCAGTAACTGCACCCCCTGTATCAGAAGGTTCGTGCTGGTGATAAGCACCGTCTGGTGTTTCCAAAAAGCTGTCAAACTGCTTGGGAAGAGATGCTATAAAAAGCTTTTCTCCAGGAAAACCTGCCCACAGCTCTGCAGGACACCGGGCACCTCTGAGGGACCACAGACTTCCCAGGAGAGGGCAAGGGAAAAGCTGGGAAGCAGGAGGGGTCAGAGGTGGGGAAAGGCACCTCACTGCCCCATTTATGGTGGAAAGGGAGCCCACATGTGCAGAGACAGGGACAGCAGAGGAACGGAAGGGACATGGGGAGGCAGAGGGATAAGGAGAGGGGTAAGAAGAGAGAGAAGGTGAAAGTGGAGGAGGGAGGATTTTGTTCCCTCCTTGCACACTCACCATCACCTCTCTCCTTCCAGAGCTGCTTTAAGGCTGAAAAGGAAGCAGATATTTGCTGTGGTGTTGCCAGAGCACAGAGCAGCCCCAGCTGCAGCCCAGATACAGTTCCTAAGGAATGGCTGCGGAAACCACTATGGGATCCCATGGCTTCAGGCTGTCCTGGCATCGGGGCTACACTACATCCTACACTATCATCTCACTACATCCTCCAAGGGTCTGTTGGTTCACATGTGAGGCAGCAGCAGTGCGATCAGCCTCACTGAATGGTCTATGAAACAGGGGATGTCTAATCTATCACTACAGTTAAACCAAGGAACTAGCAGAAAATTTCCTTCTGATTAAAAACCATTCAGTGGTGGTGGGCATGTGCTGAATCCTTGCTCATTGTTTCAGCTGCTGCTCCCTGCACTGTTAAAAACAGAGTGGACATGTTGCATCTGAACCTCGTTACATCTCTGCTGGCTTGAACAGGCCTTCAACCCTGGGCTGCTGTTTCCCACAAAGATAATTACAGCTTCTGACTATGATACCTTAATCTTTTTCCCCGCATAAAACAAATATACTGATCTGGAGTTGTGCACGTCGAGCACGTGGATCCTGTTCCACCGCTAACCAGAACAAGTTGCAGGGTCAAAATGAGTGGCTTGTTGACAACATTGGCCTTTGTTCTCCGTGCCTCCAAATGCTAAGAGGAGATAACAGCATTTCACCCTCTTGAAAGGGTGTTGTGAGGATTATGCATTCACTATCTCGGCAGCGTGGTGAAGAGAAGTGTTGAGTAACACCAGTAGCCTGACGCCAACCATTTGGGATGTGGGGAGCCTAAAAAAGCACTCTGAGAGCAAGACGGGTCCATGGGGCAGCCTCAGCTGTGGGACCAGGGAGGGGACAGGCTTTGGTCCCCAACTTGGTGCTCCCACAGCACCATGTTTCCAGCAACACCTTGGACAGAGACTGACACCCCAAGACTTGCTCTGAGGAGCCAGTGTCTAGAAGAGCACAAATGCATTAACTGTGATTTCGGTGAGCCCTTGGGTTTAGACAGAGGTTTATTAGTGAATGGTGCAGGGAGTTGCGAGTGAGGGAGGATCTGAGCTGTTGTGAGTTGGGATGGAGGTGATCTGGCAGCGAAGTCCTCGTCCGAGCGTCGCTGCGTTGTGAGTGAGGCACTGCAGATGGAGGGAGGTGTGAACTGACGGGCGCAGGAGGCCCAGAACAGTCACCCCAGGCACTGCCAGAGCCTTTGGCGAAAAGGACCAGAAACCGCGTTTGCTTCAGATGCCAGAAAATCTGCCTGTGTAACCTCGCACGTTGCACAGCGCCTGCACCAGCACGCAGCTCGGTGTCTGAGCACCTCTCCTCTCGCCCAGCACGAGCTGCTGCATAGCAGCACCCCACGTTCAACAACAAAATGGTGTTCAGATCCGGACAACGTGTGGCTTTTGGTTGCTTTTGTTCCTCTTTCCAGTTCTGCTTCACAAGACAACCCGCAGCCATCGCAATGACAGCCTGATGGCATCACACTGCTCAACAGCCTGGGTACGTCACTGACTTTTGTCCTCCTGCCATTAATTTGGGCATGTGTACTATTTGAGGCTTACGACTGCCGAGGTTTTAACACCTTGCATGGATAAATGCCAAACTTGGGAGCCCTTTCTTCTCACCTCTGTTGCTTGATGGGAATGTTCGTGTTGCCTCTTAAGAAATGGTCACAAAAGCAAATTAGTCTTAAGCAATTTAACCACCCCATGTTACCTGCCCATGCTGTATTTGTACTCTAGGCTGGGTACAAGGTAGTCCACCTCCCTTTCCAGTCCCTTCACTCCTAACCTGGAGTAAAATAATGTACAAAAAGGCACAGATCTGTGTACAAGAGATCCACATTCTGCTTTCCTTGCAACTACTTGCATGCATGGCTCTGTATTTGAACATAAGACCATTAGAAACACACAGCCATAAAGACAGGTATAAAGCGCTCACACCTGAGCAGATTTGACCATTTACTAACAGTAGCACTTAGAGAAACATGTGTGCACAGACTAAAACTGCTCCTCCAGCAGCACACATCTGTCCAGACTCAGCCACGCAGGGTATTTATATGAGAACTCCATCCCTGCAGGCGCAGAGGGCTGCTCACAAGAGCACCATCTGGCTGTAACACACAGCCCTCCTCGTAACAAAGCCTCTACTCATCCCAGGATGCACTGCTCCACTTGAGGGGAAGAGGAGCTTCCCCTATTGCTAGCACATCTTTGGTCTCTAAGCCTGTACGTGGCTCTCAACTTACACAAGATTCCGCTGCTCTGAACCCTGCAGAAAGTCAAGAAGTGTAACATCCGAGGGCAAAACACATCCTTTCCTTGGAGGCCAACAGAAAACACCTGCAAATTCAGCAG
>NW_010156222.1:58613-115816 GCF_000695765.1 Mesitornis unicolor
TGCTGCAGTACAGCGAGCAGAGTTTGAGGTGTCTCCATTACCCCAATACCTCCCCCAGGGCCAGGGCTAGGGTTTCTGCCAGCGCAGGTGTGTGGATCCCACTCCCCTCCCCACGGCGCTCCCTACCTTGTGACTGGAACATGAAACCGGGAACGTTGCACATGGCCGCGGTGAAGATGACAGCCCATGTGAGAAGCCTCCAAGCTATTGCCATGGTTAGCGATGCTTGTCTCAGCGCAGGGAGTGTTGTGCCAGCTGAAAGGGCGCTGTCCCAACATGTCTCTCCCTCAGCCACCGCTTATGTAGAGACAGGAGTCCTTGGTCCCTCCGCAGGCATCCTCGGCCGCTCCGTGCTGTCCGCAAAGCAGCAATGCTGATGGTGTCTCTGCGGCTGGGTCAGCATGGGTTAATCCGCACCCCAGGCTCTGGGCAGCATCGCCCTGCAGAGGATATGTGGGGATGTGTGAACTAGAGAGGGGAACCAAAGGATGGAGGAGCAGGACAGGAGGGAGAAAACTGTGCAGGGTGAAGGAGGAAAGCCCAATCTTAGAGAAGGGAAGAGTGAGATGGATAGGAAGAAAAAAAGGAGAAAAGAATGGGAAGCGAATGCAAATGCAATTAACCACATCAGCTCACAGCACTGGAAAGCCACATCATGCTGCGACATGGATACCACACACCCAGGTACTCTCCTGGGGGCAAACTGCTCCCAGTGCAGCCCCTGCACGGCTCCAACAGCAGCACTGCAGGGCTGGCATAGAACTTGTACCTGGGGAAAGGAGATCAGAATAAATGGGAACCCTTTGTCCTGTGGCAACACCCACAAGGAAGTGCAGACTGAAGAATGACCTGTTCTCAGTTACCTGAGCTCTTAAAGGAGAGCACTAAGTAAGAGCATTAGCAGGGTTGTAGGGAGCCACAACCTAGGAAACCTCTCTGCTCCAGTTTCTGTGGCTTTAAAATACACTTTAATGACTGTTGCTGCACTGGGAGAAGCACACTTGCTCCCAGACCGGACTGACTAAACCTAAAAAAGTGACTGAAAACAAAGGACCCATTCAGTGAACTCACCCTCAGCTCTATCCACAAATGGATCAGGAGATTGCAATTGTATTTGTTATTTAAAATGATTTGCTAATTGCTTCAGTGAAAGATTTCTGGCTTGCAGATAATTTCCACTCAGTCTGAGGCAATTACACAAAACTCACATAGTGCTGGAGAGTTGCAAAAAGCCTGTGGTTTTTGTGTCTATCCAGCGACTAGATGATGTACGCAACGAATACAGCACATACCTAACCACTGCCTGGAGAATCCCAAATATCCAAACAGCGACGCTCTGCTCGAGAGCAGCCCCGCAGCAAAACACACACACTCCAGATCAATACATCCTGAAGTCTGACTTCAGATGGGTGATGCAGTTACAACTCACACAGCAGCAGGGGAGGGCAGCATGGATGGTCCCGAGCTGTTGGGAAGATGGGGCTCAGCTGGAGACGAGGAGGATGCCAGCGCTCTTTGCAAAGATGTCCACAATCATGGCATGCCTGTGGTCCTCATCCCAGTAAGGAAACACTTGCAATAACAACATTAACCCCTGCCTCGCACTGCTCTTGTGTGTTTTAAATAGCAAAGACTGACTGCTGCCCAGAGCCCGGTCCCTCCTCGGGTCTGCCATGCACCCCTCTGCCTCGTGTCCCAGGGGTGGCTGCAATTTATTTCTACTGCTGTTTTCCCATCTTTACTATGCAGTTAATGTTGGAATAACTCCCATTACAGGCCAGAGACTACATAGGTGAGGTACAAGAAGAAATCAGGGATGATTCCTGCCCTAATAATTACTCTAAATAAGTTAATGATTTTTCCCTACCGGACAGAAGTGGTGGGAGGATTAATCATGTGTCATTAAATCACAATTTGGAGTTCCTTATTTTAAATGATAAGATTTTTGACTATTTACAATTAAAAACAGCCAAAGACCAGCCTGAAGCTGGTGTCCCCAGTTGCATCTGGTGCCATTTGCCAGGTTGGTTCCTGCAAAGCCCAGACACAATGGCCACAATGACAACCCTGAAGACTGCACATGCAATCAGCAACCGTGAGAATAAACTGCCTGACGGGGGAAAACTGCCGGAATCCCATCTCTCTCTTCAGCCACGATGGGTAAAGGGAAGCAGACAGAGGACACAAGGAGGTTGGGCAGGAATTCTTCCACCATGACATGAGGATGCTGAGATCAGCACTGTGGGTCCATGAGGCCACATCTACCTGGTGACAGCAGCCTCTGCAGTGTCACTCCCCTGGCTGCAGCACAGAGAGGGCAAAGCCACAGCCATGGCCAAGCTGTTCCATGCCTGCTCCCTGCAGGGCTGTGGGGAATGAACTAGGAAAGGGAGAAGGTGAAACGAAAGCCATGCGCGCTGCAGCCCTCTCCTAAGTCAGCATTTTTCATCATCTATTAAAGCTTGAGATTCCAGCTTTTAAATCCTGTCATGACTCCAAGGTCTGCGAACAGAAAGCCGTTCAGCTGAAGTATATTTTCTCTTGGGCTTCACACTACTAATTTTTCTTGTTTTCCAGCTGTTGAACCCGCTTCCTCAAGGCTGTCACTATTTCCCGTCCTTCCTCCACCTCTCTGCAGCCCTAAGTGGCCTCAGCAGCGGCGGTGCCGTCTTTTCTCTGCCCTTCCCTAGTCCCAGCTCCTCAGCATCCCCTGGTGTAGGGGCTGGGAGGGAGCCGCAGGTGCCAAGACCCCACAGCCCTGGCCTTGTGGGGAAGGAGGCACTTTTGGAGCAGCACAAGTCAGAAATTACAGCTGCAAAATTCCTGTAAGCCAAGCTGGGGGAAGGGCCCAGCTTTGATTCCTCCCCATGCACAGCAAGGAAAACATGGCCCCTTCCCCGCCACACTGCACTTCCGAGACCCCGAGGAGCCCATCCCCTGCAGGAGAAGGACCAGTGACAAGGAAGAGAGCGCAGGAGGAGCACAGCCTCTGTGGCTGCTTCACTACATATAAAAGTTTTCCATAACCTCACTTTTCATTTTGCTTTCTGAGCAGTGGTGATGTGGACAAGCCCGAGGAGCCCAGGCTCACACGGAGGGGGGATGTCAGGGTCTTGCAGGGCAAAACAGAGGGGGGAAGGGGTAACCTCTCTGGTCTCGTGCCTTCCTCGCTTGGGCTGGTTCCGATTTGCTCCTTCCCAAGGAATTCGCTGTCCTTGGCAGGCGCCCTGAGAGAGGCTGACGCTCCCTGCTCCCCGTGCCAAGGTGGCTTTCGCCGCGTGAACCCGTGGGCTGGGCTGGGGACGAGGGGAGCGCGGGCTGACACCCACGGGGACTGGTGACGGCTTCGGGGCCGCCTCTTCCCTCACCAAAAACACGCGAGGAGCCCGGGGGAGGGGGCTTAAAACTCAAGCTGGAATAAAGCAAAGAGGAAAAAACGAAAACCAGATGACAACTGTTACTAATTTCAACATCAGGGCTGCAGACAGAATTCCCTGAAAACCCGGCTTTTTGGCCGGTGAGACAGCTTTATGGGAAGGTAATAGGAAGCAGATGGGCTTTGTGCAGGGCCAAGAGGAAGGTTCAAGGTGCCTCCTAGTGCAGAGAGGAGGAATTTAACGGCTTTTAAAGATGCAGAGCCCGGCAGCTTCCAGGTTTCTCATCCAGCTTTTGCAAATTATGAGCTCAGGTGTCCTTTTCCCTTTTTTTGAGAGAGAAATAAATACAAACACAGATTTCTGCTTCCAGCTTGCCCTGGTGGAAGGAAATACTTGCAGTGCACCCCCCCGAGCCCTTCCACCGACATCTTCCTCACTAGCAGCGCAAGTAGCGTCCCGCGGCCACACCGCTTCACCCCCAACAGCGACTCTGGGCTGCGCTCTTAGAAACGGCCTTAAGGAATGAAAGTCACCGGCCCACACGGTTGCTGCTTTTTTCTACTGTAAAAAGGGGGTATCGGCACTTCCCACCCACGCTGGGGTTATCGCAACACCACGTCCCACAGCTTGGCCATCCCTGGCTCTCTCCTGACCTCCCCAAGGGTCTGAGTGGGACTCCAGACCCCACAAGAGGGCAGCCACGTGGCCTCCATGCACAGCCCCTGCGGACACAGCACCGTAGAGATGCTCCTCCATCCATTCCAACTGGAAATTGTCCTACCAGTTCAAAAGTTATCACTGTTGGTGGAATGCTGCCCACCACAGCCACACAGCAAACCTCACAGTGCCCGAGTTCGTGGATGCTGATCCTAAAGTCGCCACGTTTTCTGAAAAATACAGCCCCTTCCTTCTCCCCTGCCGCCGCTGCTTCACGGAAGCCCATGGGCTTTGGCTGTAAACTCTTGGCTGAAATCTGCTTCCCAAATACTGCTTCAAGGCAGGTGGACAACTCCTCCATGCGGTCTCCAGGGACTGTCTTGGTTTCAGGCCATGCTGTTCTGCTCAGGGAACACTCAGAAACCCACCACAGGCCTGCTGCTGCTGCCTGACTCCATTGGGATCGGAGCAAGGGGACACCCAGACCACCAGCCCCACCTCCACCTCCCTGTGAGAGCAAACCAATGCTGGGGCTCACAAAAATTATTTAATTGGGGCCTGGAATGTCTTAAAAGCAAAAGCCCTGTGGGGACAACTCAATGGCACCTTTGTGTGGTCAACCTCGCGGAGAGCTGCTTGTGGCGGTGGCCACCTCTGGCACCAAGGTCTCCAGCACGCAACCGAAGGCAGCGAGCAGAAAGCCACCCCAGTGACCCAGGCCAGCCCTCTGGGCACACGAAAACACAGAGTCAGAAGGCTCTGGCCAGATATAAAAGCCACACACACCAAAACCAGAGTCTGCAAGGAAAACCAGTCGTTTTTCTTGTAGCATCAAACAACAACTCCCATGCAGCTGATCTGCACGCCTGATTTAGCAGGCTTCTTGGTTCAGATCAGAGGACCAGACGATGTCAGGCAGTCACTAATGTAGCAAGAAATCAGAACTCAGCCCTCACAGCCAGGCATGGACAAGGCCTATTTGCAGCTCAAGGGGACATCTCCTTCCTCTCCCACTGCTGCCCCCAGCAGCTCTCTACCACCAGCTCTCCCATCTCCACCATCTCCAGCCTCTCATCACCATCCATGGCTTCAGGAGAGGAAGGGAAGGGCAGCAGGAGATGAGGAAAGCCACTGACACGCCTGCCTCATCTCCTTGAAACTGCTCCCAAACCACTTCCCACCATTTCCACATCCCTTCCTCTCCCTACCTCAAACCCAGGCTATAACAACAGGCAGGACCCTCCCTCCGGACACTGGGTTGCCAACACAGCCGTGTGCTTGCCGCTGGCTGTGGGATGCAAAGCTTCCCGAGACCTCCCTGGCTTTCAGCAAGAGCCTGTCCTGACTATTCCCAACAAAAATACTTGGCTGGACTGCGAAGTTGAAAACACGCTGAGGCGCAGATGGCAGAAATCTTTTCACAGTCATCCTGCCAGCATGACAGGACTTCCACTGGGAAGTAATTTCTCCACTCTGGAGTAGCCTAATGGGTTAAAGACAGAAAAATCAGCACTCGCTAACCAGCAACAAACTGCTAGGAGCATCGGCTGCGGAGTGCAAAAAACGGGTTAAAGTCACAGGTCTGCAGAACTGAAAACAAGAGCTTGAACCTTAATCTGCTTTGCTGCTCCAAGCCTGGCCTCTCTGGGGGCACGGCAAGCAAAGAATTACAAACACGTAGTTATCACCGCTCACCAGAAAACAGCAGCCTCCAGCCATGGGATGGTTCCTGCCTATGCCGCTCTACAGCAACCCTTTAGGAACCCTCTGCCACCCCTTTGGGTGCTCCTGTCCCCAGGCACATGCTGCAGCGAGGACACGGGCTTTTGCTTTCCCCTTTCTTGCTGGGCTGCAAGGGAACCTGTGGCTCTCGCTGCAGCCCACCTCACTCATAAGGGCTGTTTCTTCTCACCCTCAGAGTGGTGCTTTGCAGAGACCCCTCCCAGCAACTGCAGGCTCAAATTTAGGGTTTGCTTGGAGGAGAGATGCTGCTTTCGCAACTGCTAAGATAAGACTCAACCCTGGCCAAAGGCGCTCACCAGTAATGTGGGAAATCCAGACTGGTGCTGCCAGCTTGAACAAGAGAGGCAAGGGGTCTGAGCCCGGTGCTCTGTCCCCCTGCCAGGACCCTGGTACCAGCCCGGGCAGGCAGGGGAAGACCCTCACTGCCTTCTGGGACCACTGGCTTCTTTGTCCAGGCTTGCTGCTGTGCTCCGTGCCAGGCCCTGCTGCGCTCCAGCCGGGCACACCCTCCATCCCTTTGTCCAAGCAAACTTCACAGGGCTTTGGGCTCACTCCAGTACTGTGGGGGAGCAGTTTTTTCTTTTTAAAACATGAGAATTGTTTTACAGTCGAGTCTATTCAGCACAGTCTTAGTGAGGAGGGGACTAAATTACCCCCTTGCTCCTCTGCAAAATCGAGGGGGATCTTTGATTCCGCCAGCACAGGGGCGAAAGAAACCCATGGCAAAATCATGGCATAGGAGCCGAGAGCTGGGAGCACCGACCTCTCTCTGACACTGCCTGCTTTGCTTTCTGGAAATACTATCTCTGTGTTACATAAGGATCTGGCCCTATCTGGAAAGCTGGGGTCACTGCATTTCTCCAAGTGTGGTAAAATGCTCGGAGGTCCTCGACAGGAAAGCAGGAGAGAGGTGCCAGCTCCCAGCATCGCCAGGGAGGAGCACACGGCACTGGGCAGCACAAGCCCTGGGGTTGAGCCCCAATTCAGCTGCCACAGCAGGCCACTTCAGCCAGATGTAAGGTGGCTTCTGAGCCACCCAGTGCTTCCAGCCTTGGGCTTCTTTAGCTTTAAGGAGATGACTCCACCAGTTCTCATGCAGGTCCACTTTCAGACAGGACTTATGCAATAGTTTGGAGCCGTTCCATGTGACCCAGACTTGCTGGCCCCCTGCCACCACTCTCCTTTGCTGGCTTCAGCCACGCACAAAACAGCAGAATTGAAAAGGCAACCAAGCAGTCATGAGAAGAAAGTGCACTTCGCCTACCGCATCGTGCCCCTGCCAACTATACACATGCACCATGTGCATGTATGCACATGTCACCCACACGCGCGCAGGCCATGACTGTAGCTGCTCGTGTGTGGCTGTGCAAGAGGATACACGCAATCTGTATGAGGACACATGCTACCCACCGACATCTGTGTTTTTGTACCCACACACCACCAATACCCCGGATATGCCATACACAAATGCTGTTTTTATATCTGGCATCAACATGTCTGCACGACTGCCTCATACCTTCATAAAACCACCCCTTCTCTCTGAGGGGTTCAGCATGGCCAGGAGAGAACCCAGCTCCCTCCCCATGGTCCTACCGCTCCCCTGCACCAGCATGGAGCGAGGAACACGGTACTGCTGTGCTCGGGATGCCAGGAAACGGTCCAGGCTCTGGGAAAGGCCACGAGCACCCACAGCTCCGAGCAGGTGCTGCAGCAGCCCCGTGCAGCCATCTGCACCCCGGCAGAGCTGGCGCCTGCAGCCCTTCTCTGTGCTTACACAGCACAAGGCACCGAATCCTGGGGCTGCATCAAGATAAACACTCTCCTGCGCCAACAGCAAGCTCCACTCACCTGTACAACCCCCCTGGCTCTCTGCAGGAGGGGTCTCCTCTGGGAATCACACAGGATGGTTTGGGTGGGAAGAGACCTTTAGGGGCCACCTGGTCCAACCCCCTGTCATGAGCAAGGACATCTTCAACCAGATCAAATTGCTCAGAGCCCCATCCATACTGACCTTGAATGCTTCCAGAGATGGGGCATCCACCACCTCTCTGGGCAACCTGTGCCAACATTTCACCACCCTCACTGTAAAAGATTTCGTCCTCATATCCAGTCTAAATCTTCCCTCCCTTAGTTTAAAACCATTACTCCTTGTCCTGCCACAACAGGTCTTGCTAAAAAGATTGTCCCCATCTTTCTTATAGCCCCCCTTCAGGAACTGGAAGGCAGCTGGGACCCTAAAGAAGCAAAGTCAGTTTGGACCACGCTGTCCTTCCAGGGATCAGAAACAGGCTCTTTCAGTGAAGCAGCCGAATTGTGGTGATACAGAGAAACGGTGAGGAGCCCTGGCTGGCCAGAGAGGTGGCTCATCCTGATCTGCCCTCCCTGCCTGCTTGGCTGTGTGCTTCCAGTACCTTGAAACCAGGACTCCCGCTCTGCCGATGTGCAGGCAGCACTGAGAGCATGATAACACCAACAGACAGCTGACCTGCTGCTGCTGTCCCATGGCCTCCCTGCCCCTCAGTCTCCCTGCAGGCAGGTCAATGCTCCTGGCTTCGTTTCACAGCAGGGCAAACCTTGGCAAGCAGAGAAATGATTTGGCAACAGCCAAGTAGGGATCTGTGCAAGAGCATGGAGGCCCCCCAAGCAATCACCTCAGGGCCCCCTTCCTGCGAGGCAGCATGACCGTGACAGCGAGCACCCGCAGACCCCAAGCTGTGTTACCGTGGAGGAACGTGCCAGGGGAGCTCTGCGGCGGGATGAATTCTTGCAGACTGCATTGGGCTGTGGGCTCCCTCCAGCCCTTACAGATCTGGAAGATCTACAGATCATTTCCAGGCTCCAGCTCCCTTAAGTGAGCTCTGCTGTGCAGGGTTTATGAGTCCTATTCCCCTCCCTACAGGTTCTCTGTTCAGGGAAACATATGGCCCAGATGGTTTGGATTTGATGGGGTATGGCAGGGTGCAACAGAAAATGCGCCGGCTCACAAGCATGTGTGGCTTCCTAATGAGGGAGCTGCAACTCAAAGGCCACTGAGTGCATTTCTCTGGGCCCAGACATGGAGGAACTGCCTTCATGGCCAGGGAACGAAGAGCCACTAACCCCGATAGCACTGAACTCATCACTTGCACTGTGGTTTTGACCAGGGCCACTTCAGGGTGAAGTCTTGGTCCTGTTGAGGTCAGTGGCACAGCAGCAGGTCAGGATTTCACCCTGAAATCCCAAAACCCATCTGAACTCAAACATTCATAAATGTTGGTTCCAGAAGGATTTGCAGAACTGCACAGGAATAGGTTAAGTAATTTTCCCTTTGAAAATCAAGCTATGATGGAGAGCAGCAAACACAGTAGCAGTAAGGCTGGTTTGGGATGATAAAGTATAAAGACACTGAATATTCAGACATGGGGCACACCCCAAGCAGCCTCTTCCCAGCCTGGGAGAAGGCAGAAGGTAAAAGAGCAGCAGTGGAGCAGCCAGACACAGATCCCACACTTAACACGTGCCACTGACACTGCTCCACAGAAGTCACACGGAGCTAAAATATTTTGGCAGAGCCTCTCAGTGGAGAATCTCCCAATTCTTGAATTGGTTGCAGATTTAAATTGAAGACACTCACAGCAACCAAGATGGGAAAAGTGGCTTTGATGGTCCTCCTTTTAAAACCTCCTTTGGTGTTGAAAAATAAGTCTGTGGCTGGTGGTTTTCCATGTTTCTCACTCCCCAGCAGATGCATGAGATCCGACCTCCTTACCGATTCCCGGGAAATGTTTGTAACTACTCGCCCTGCAAACATTTCCTATGGTGGTGGGGTCAAGAGAAGACCTTTTTGACTTCTTCAGCACATCTGAGCTGACATTGTCCAAATCACCAGTGACTTGTTTCTGAAAACTTGACAAATTTGGTCCAAATTCTGTTTGTTTTAAGTTCATTTGTGTTAACTCAAGATCTAGGCAGGACAGGACGTGACAAACACATCCTGCGGTGTTTCTGGCTTAGAATGAACTAATTGCTGGAAACTTGGCAAGAAAAGTGGGTTTTGGAGTTGGGGGTTTCAGATAAGCTTTGGATAAATGCTTGAACTGAATCATCCCCTGGGTGGGCCTGATGCAACCTGCGCTGAAAAGCCCTCCATGGAGCTGCTCCTCTCACAGCTGAACCCATGCGGTCTCTGGACCGGGGCTTCATGTGATAAGCACCCACACTCCTCCCCGGAGCAGTTCTGGGTGGTCTTGAGCCATCAGCGATAACAGAGCCTCTCGTGTTAGAGGTCTGCCTGTTGGTACTTACAAGGCCTCTTGGTCGAGGAGTGGCTGCTGCTTATGTTGAGCAAGGCAATATCTGCCCTTAGGGTGAGACTTTGCTCCATAGTCTGCTCGCTCGCAGCTTATCGGGGTCTTCCTCTGCCAAATGAAACAGTTCAGTCCCCAGGTCTTATCTGGGGAAAACATGATTTACAGGAGATGACAGGACCTTTCCCATTCCACCCAACAAGCAGCTGGTTGGGGAATGCAACTGGAGACACACCGACGGGGTTCTAGGGATTTAAGGAGGAGAAGGAAAGGAGAGGGTGCTGCCGTGGGGCGAAGCGGAAACAATGGGAAGCTGAGGATGGAGCAAGCGGAGTGCTCGGCATGCTCCATATATGGAGAAACTTCGTGACACTGGAACAACCTCCCAGTAACTGAAGGAACCTCACTGATGGAGGCATTTCGGACTAGTCTGGGCAAGGCTACAGCGAGTGGGAACACCCCTGCACCGGCTGGGGAATTACCTGTGTGCCCCACAAAGCATTTCCCTTCTCCCTTCCGCAGCGTGGGGGAGAGCAGAGACGAACAAAGACTCCAAAAATCTCCCTGCTCTTGCCTGTCACGCACAAGATCGCATGCTGTCACCGCATGAGCTCTGCTAACAAGAATATTAATGAACAGAATGAGAAACAGATCTCTGGTGCAGCTGAGCAATCTCCAGCCAACACGGGTTTTGGCATGGCCTGAAACAAGAAAATAAATGCATCCCGAGGTTTACATCCCTGCGTACACTTGACCAGAAAAGTCCCCCCAAATGAGCCTCTGTTGGAAATTTTAAATTTTGCCGCACTGGCGTGGCTGGCGCTGGAGCTGGGTACCTGCCCTGCAGCGAGGCTCCGCGCTCCCCTCTTGGGCAGATTCTTCCCCTCAGGAAGAGATTTGCCAAAGTTATTTTATAAACTCCTGTCTATTTATAGCACAGCTCCTTCAGCTCTAATGAGATAATCTGCTGGCATTTCCTCATCACTAATATTTACTTTGATGTTTAAAATAACATGGTCTGAGGGATTGATCTTCTTTAAAAAAAACCTTTAAAACATAATCAAAGCAAAGAAATACCCGACAAGGGCAACGGGGCCAAGCGCCTGGTGATGCACATGAGGTTAATGACATTGCAGCTTTCACAGGGCAGACGGTTTGTAACGCTCTGACCACATCGTGCGGGAGGGAAGGAGGCACTGGCAGCTCCTGAAGATGGAGAGAGACAGCGCGAGAGGGAAGAGGGAGGGCAATATGTGCTTATTCTCAGGAATGGAGACAGCGAGGAACGTCTCATTCTGCAACACGGGGACTGTAGTTGTTGCTTTCTGTAATTGCAAGTTTTGTCCATGGCAGCTTTACAGAAGAGAATTATATTTTAGAGCAGCAAACATGCGATCAGATGGCTTAATGGAATAAGGAAAAAAAAAAGAAAAGTGGAGCGCTGTGGGGATAGGGGGAGGCAAGGGAGACAGCGCGAGTGCAGATGCCTGACTCCTGCTGTCTGCAGACACTTTGAAACACAACCCTGCATTTTTATGGAAACTCTGAATGTTGGAGAAGGGTGAACATGGTTTTCATTCTCATAAATGTTTTTCCAGCGTGCAATGCTCTTCAGGCTCATTCCTTCTCCAGGGAGATGGTTCTGATTTCAAAGAACATTCCCATTCCCTCCACCCCAGACCACCCCACTCCAACCTCAAAGAGTCTTCTCTGGAAAAATTATTTTAAAGAGTGTTTTACCTTTTCTAGTGTTTTTCCTTCCTTCTTCTTTTCCTGCTTTTAGTTCCTTGAGCTTTTTCTTTTTTTTTTTCCCCTCTTTTTCCCAGCAGCAGCCAAAAGCTCCTCTCTCTCCCCCTCGGTCCTGCGCGTGTCAGAAAGTTTCCAGGCTGAGGGTTTATGTCGCCTTCCTCAATAACCTTCTTCTGTCAGACCCGGGCAGGGCTGGAGCGAGAGGCTTTGCTAAAAAGTCTCCTTTCAGGAAGTGAGCAGTAATAAGAGAGCAGTTCGGAGGCAGCATGTATAGGGGCTGCTGAGAGAGAAAAAAAAAAAAGGAAAAAAAAAAAAAAAAAATTTTGCCAGGATTATCCAAAAAAAAAAAAATCCCCAAACCCACAAGGCTGTAAAGTCCCTCCCTGCTGCTGACATCAGTGCAGAAGGCAGGGTCTTGCCTGCACCAGTATAAAATCGATGGGCTCAGCCACTCTGCAAAGGAGCAGGCAGGGATCTGCCCCGGGCAGTCCCAAAGGGGATGCAGGCGGCTCCTTGGCCTGTAAAACATACCATAAATGTGATAAAGCAAAGAGGTGGTGCTGATGGTAGCAGACAGCAGACAAAACAGATAAGGCAAGCCAGGATTTCTGGGTTTTCTTCCCCAACAACACTCCCATCCTTCATTTCAACTGTAGCTTTCAAAATGCTTTAAAAAAGCCAGCTCACGCCTGATGAAACGGCCCTAACCAGAGCAGCCGCGCTCTATAGTAATGTTAAGTATTGGCTTTAAAATTCTAAAAAGCCCTCAAGAATTTGCTGATGTTTTAAGAAGTCCCTTTTTCTCTTGAACTACATCACTTTTGCCCTTCTGGCTCCTCAATGCCGTAAATTCCTCTTGTTCTGCTGCCACCGTGGAGTGTCCCACAGAGGACAATACATTTCTAAAGTAAAGAATAAACATTGCAAATAATAAAATACTGCTTGTTTAAAAACAAAGCCCTCTCAGGACACATAAAACAATAAGCAACAATGAAGGGCAGGAGCTCATTTCCTTCTTCTTTCTGAAGTAGTCTTTGAGATTAGAAAGCTAAATACGTGAGACTTGGTAAAGAGGGAATTACCCGGCAATTCTGCAAATATTATAAAAACAGGCACTTCCAAATTGCCTGCCTGGCTTTTCTGTGGATACCGAGAGAAGCCATGGGGAAGGACATAGGGAAGGGATGGCAGCACCAGGCATGAGCCCATTGATGGGGACAGAGGGACCCCAAAATCACGCCCAGGTTATATATATGTGTAATATATAATCATCTTTCAGTATAAGAGGATTTGAATGAAGAGTAAGGGGGTGTAAAGTCATCGGGGGAAGATGTGAGCTAAGGCCGAGACCAAGCTCCCTGAACATGAGAACCCTCTGCCCAGGAACAGATTGCAAGGGAGGCTCTGGAAGGGGGCTGGGGGGTTTGCAGGCCAGCCAGCTCCCCCGACCATGTGTCCTGCCATGGCCCTCATAGGATGTACATTGCCAAATCCACAGGATCCAGCCCCAGGGCAGGCCTGAGCAGCCAGGCTGAGCCAGCACCAGTCTGTAACCACCTCACCACTCGCTGGGAACGGAGGAAGGGGATGCCACCAAGGCCAGGCCAGCCCGATGTCCTAATTGGATGCTGGCCATGGCATGCCAAAGAAAAAGGATTAAGAAAAACAGCAGGAAGGTGTGGTACTTTTTGCATCCTCCTGCATCAGTACACCAAGTGCAGGGCTGAACCTAAGCCAGAAACTGTACCTCTGCATTTAACAACCACAGTTAGTTTTCTTCCATGGGTTAGTGTAAACTCATATTGAAGCCCTCTGTGCTCCACTCCTTGGACAGAGCAGTAGTGCAATCTGAGCAGGAGACGCCCGGGAGGGACCTCACGAGCCTCTGCTGGTCTGCAAGCATTTGGGATTGCCTGGTAGGTGTGCTCTTCTTAACAGGCCTGAGAAAACAAGGGAAGGCATCCTTCGATCCCAGAAGAAGATGCCTGATGGTGGGAGTCCACAGCTCCCAGCTCTGCTCCAGCCTCTGGGCCATCCCAGCACAAGAGCAAGGACCACTTGTCCTTACAGGCATCCAGACTGGAAAGGCCTGGCTCCCTCTCCATTTGCAAACCGAGTTCAAAGGGACTGCAATTGCTGGGCTGGATTTTTGGCTGGTTCCCTGGCTGGGTGGAAAGCGTGGTTTCCTTCCTCTCCAGGCCATGCTAGCCATTGTCTGAGCCCCTGAAGCACAGACATAAAAGAGCAATGAAACAAAGTATTTGGGGTTTAATTGAATGGTGCCGCTTCTGGCCAGGGAAAAACTAATTGCTCAAAGCGTGGCCTGGTGCCATACCAGAGGCTTTCTGGCTGCCGAAGCTTGCTTCCAAACACACTCAGTGTGTAATGAAGAGGGACGGAGACTGCAGACACCCATCATCTCCCTTGCTCAGGAGCAAGCAGCTTGGTGCTGCCTGTCCCTCTCCCTTTCCCAGCCAAGGCCTCCATCCCTTACACAACAGCCCAGAAAACAGAGAAAGGTAAAGGGACCAGATATTCACAGAAAAGAGGCAGAGGGTATTGGACTTTGCATGTAAAAAAGGGTTTTACAGGCAACTACAACTCATCTCCAACTTCAAACAGTGCCAGCGGGTTGCTTCCTCCCTAGGATGAGATGATGCATTTCCAGGAGATGCTTGAACTCCTCTCCCTCTGGCTCCCCTTCATCCTCACTCCCTCCTGGGATGGTGGGAGCCTGGTGCTCAGCACCACACCAGGACCCGGTCCCCACGCTCCACAGCCCAGGGACACTGCACCCTCCTGTGGCTACACACAACAGAGGCTATGTGCTTGGATCCTGCAAGGTCCAGGCTCAGCACTGAGCCCTGGGGAAGCACAAAGAGCAATGCTTCAGGGCAAACTTGGCCCCACTGCTTCTCAATGGCGCTGGCTGATGCCCACGTGCATCCAGCTGCAGCACCAGCTGGCAGAACATTGAGACCAGTGCTCATTTAAAGGCTTGTGAGGCTGCAAACTCTGTCCTGATTGCCATTAAAACACAGAGGGAACGATGCTGAGGCCTGACGGGGTAATTCTCTATATCCATTTAGTACATAAAGTAAAAGGAAACTCTTTCTTGCTGTCGCTAAACTGCAGGGCCTGGGCAAAGTTCCCAGCTCTGGCTCTACATCACAGCCTGGCCCCAAGGCCATGTTGGGACTGGCTACTTGGCCACAGATGAACCTTTTTAATGGTTGTACAGTACCTAACGCAACAACACATTCAGTCTTTTAGCTACTGCTGTAGTAAGCAAACCACTCCGCTTTGTTAGTAGCCCAAACACTGCAGGTTGAGAACCCTTATGCAAAACCAGCTGTAAACAAATGGGTTTGGTTTTTCACTAGTGTACAGACACACAAACTAATTGCTCAACAGTAAAACTCAGTTTAATTAATGCCAGGTGTTAGATAAAATAGGGTTGGTGTCTCCCAGCCTTGTAACTCCAGCTTGAAAGAGGCACTGCTTGCTTTGAAAGCACAGCTGCCAGAAAGCGATTATCAAGATTGCTGTACATCACCTAAACTTTGTGGGGATTTTGGGCCAAGGACAAAGGTGCGGGTGAGCCTTGCTGGGGGCTCAGGATTGAGAGCTCTCTGTATGCGCTGCAAGGTCGGTTGTGTTGGGATGTGGCATTTTCACCTAAACTGCCAAAGTGACACAGCCCTTCTATCTCAGGATCTCACCTTATCCTTGGAAAAAACCTTTAATATGGATTTCTGAGTAAACGTGGCATACAGCTCCATGTCAAAATAAACAAAGGGCTGCTCAAGGAAAATTTGGCAATGAAACACCGAACAGCTGAGTAATGCTCAAGGAGAGCTGGCATTTTGCATATCTAACCCTATTACTGCATGGTTTTAATTCTGATCAGTCTTGAACATCAGCAAGCTCAACCAGCCACAATCAGGGCCCTAACCCCAACGTCTACAGTACAGCATCTGTCTGCAGCACCGAGACACTTTGGGGTTCCCTATCCATCTCCTTGGGGGACCTCTTGGCATTCAGCAGAATGAGGTCCTGGCACTGTAGCCTTTCTCCATGGTCACCAAGAGGATTTCACTGACCCTTTCCTTACCCATCTCTTCCAGGCAAACACGCTGTAGAGTGGCTATGGCTGGAATGAAACATGGGAACTTCTCCCTTCTGGAAAGGAGACATGGTCCCAAGAAGCAGCTGAAAACCCTGCCAAAAGTAAGCACCCTTTGGTGTGACTGGTGTTGGATGGTTCCCAGCCCAGCTGTTAATGTCATGGGGATTCTGGCACTAGAAATAACTAATCAGAAAGCAGAGCAGGAAAAACAGCCTAGGAGATGCTTCTTGGGTCACTGAGCCAGGTCTTGGCCATCACAAACCACCACTCCAAAGCAGCCCTACGTAGAGGGCCTTTCCAAGTAGTCTCTGGCCTGGATGTGGCAAATCCAAAGAAAATAAGCTCTCCTTACCCCCTTGTGACTTCCAAGTGTCACATCATGGCATTGCAGAGATTGTGTGCACAAGGGCTCACTTCTCCGTGAACATCTGTTCAGTGGGTAAGGAGAGAGCTCGGCTCTCCAGGCAATGTCTTCCACCAGCACAGTTGTTTAAATAACAACAGCTCTTCCCCACCTTCCTCCAATTTGTTTTCTTCCATAGAAGACCCATGCCCTGGCACTGAGGAGGTCTCAGAGCTCTTTCACTCTTCAGAGCTACACAGCTTTTATTTTCTCTTCTTTCTTTTCCTGTGCAACAAGGAAATAGGTCACATTTCAAAGAAACCAGCGAACGGAGGTTAGTGAATGCCAGACAGCTCACTGGATGGTGTCGCCTGTTCCTCTCTCATCTTCCATAACAGAGACATTTCGCACTCACCAAAGAACATTTTCACCCTCTTTTCCTTTCTTTCTTCAAAACTGCTGTAACGAAGCCCGAACACGACATTCTGCCCATCTACAAACCAGGTAAGAGGCAATTCTTTTGCTGTCGGCACCTTCGGTAGCTGTTACACGACATGGCTGCTTTGTTCCTTGTGTTGTACCTTTCTGTGCGCCCTGGTAGCATCAGCGGTTTAGTGCCAGGAGGAGAGATCCTGTGGAGTGTTGGTATTAATAGGCCCAGATTAATTCACTGTGCAACCATTTGAGCTTTTCTACCAATTACTCCATTGGTTCAGGAAAAAAACTGGTCTAAGTTAGGAGGTATAGCATTCTTTTTGAAGATGGGGGGATTTAGATAGGTTAGAAGATGCTGAAATGATGACTTGTAGTCCACTACTCAGAGCCAGCCACTCTCTTTCCTTTAACTCTGGACATGGCATCAAAAGTTGTCTGCTCTGGAAGTTTCTGTTTAAATTGACTGCCAGCCTCAGTGGCAATGTGGGAAGATTTAGGATACCTGGTACCTGCTGAATAATGCTCCAAATACTTGGGAAAGGCTTCAGAGATTTCCTACCAACAAATATAACAGCTCAAAGTGTATATAAGCATGCTCAAAAACAGAGGCCTCTGGCAAACACACATTTACTTCCTTTAATTTCTTTGTCATCTCGTCTGTTATTGCTCTGCACTTTTCTGTGAAAACAGGCCCAGTTCCAAGTCCCATCAATTCAAGCATGGTCCGTGGTGTTACGGAACAAACTAGAACAAAGGAAAGTTGAGATTAAACCTCAGCAAACATTTCCTAATGGGCAGATTTATTAAATTGTGGAATAAACGCTGCAAGGACGCAGGGGAAACCCATCACATGGGCAGATCTGGAGAGGGGACTGGAGAAGGGATCAGGCAGAAGCCTCCTTTGCTGGCAGGGAGATGAACAAACTGATCTTCAACGTTATGCTTTCGGATATATTTATGATTTTTGCATTTTCAACCTTTCACCGCCCTTTTTCCTCTTGAGAAGGGGCCCGAGTCTCTGAGAAGCTGCTGATGTGCCTCGGGATAGGATTTCCTAAAGAAACATGGGTGATGCCACAGCAGTATTCAGAATCCCCACATGTGGCTGTTTAATGACTTTTTAAAAAGTTAGTTCCTATGAAGATCTTACCCAGAAATAGGGTTTCCTGAGAACTCTCTGTGCTGCCCTGTGAGACAACCAGCTTGAGAGAGAACAAAACCTTTGAAGCAGGCAGCTCTGTACATGATCTAAGCCCACTCAACCCAGCGATATAAAATTTGGCTTGAGCAGCACAAGTCTGACAGGGCCAACGTGGTCAGCAAGGACATCAGATGTGTCAGCTGAGCCAAGCTTTGACTCATACAAACTCCCGGCAGGTGGGACCAGCAACACCAATGGCAAAGGAGGTCACTGAGATGGTGTTTTTTTCACCTCTAAGAACTGCGTGGCTGAATTGAGTAACATGACTGGAAACTGAAAGATGCACAAAGGAGCTGTTAGTAAGGCAGGCAATAGCAAGGGGCAATGCAGAAAATTAATCTGGAGGGTTGGAAATATACAAAAGTACATGTAGCTGTTACCAAGTAATTGAAATTTAAACACATGTTGTTCAGCACTCACTTTCCCAGGAAATGGCTAACTCAGGAGCATTAGATAAGCAGCATTAGATAAGCTGTATCAGACAGACAAGACTAGGAATTAAAGTATAAAACTTGCTTGGTCCTTTGCTCACTGGTGCAGGAATATGTATTTTTAAACAGTTTTAATCACTGAACATACTTACTCATCTTGTAATACCTCCAGACATGCCAGGAAAGGCTCTGGTGGGTATGGGATTGAATGGGCACAGCAGAGACCAAGATCAGGCTGGAGAGAGCCCAGAACATAGGACAGGTACCAGGGGCCATGGAGAACACAGACAGCTTTCTACAGGCTCCATCTAGAGCCAGCAAACAAAGTTATAGTCATTAAAAGGGATGACAGTAAGGATAAAGCATGAAATAAGGTCCTGGATAACTCCACTTGCCTAAATCCTACTCAAATAATTGGAACAAAAAGCCTTTGCCGTTATTATTTAAAATAAACAAAAAGCCCTGTGCAGATCTAGCCCGTGATTTCTCTACGCCTCAGTCCTATACCTGGAAAATGGAGCTAGTGAGCCGTCTGTTAGTGGGGCATTTCAACACTCAGAACAGACCTTTTCACATAGGAAATGACTGATTGTGAATGCAAACTTCCATTACCACTTGCACGTCACACGCTATGCCCAAGTGCACACTGGTCACATGCGAACACATGCGTACCCTGCAGAGCTGATCAGCTTCTGCGAGAAGAGCAGAGCTGGTGAAGTCCAAGGCTTCAGTTTCTCCTGCCTCCTGTTGTATTAATTTTCCTCTTCAGAAATTTCCTCCAGCCACTCGGTAATCCTGCACAGTCTGGAGGTGATGTTTATTCCTTGTAGCACAGACCTTTAAAGGAACAGTCTCCCTCTGCCTTGAAACAGTGTCCAAAGACATCCTGAGCAACCATGATGAGGCAAAGTTTGTTCTCCCACTCTGATGAAGATCTGTCCAAGTCTAGACTGTCACTAACCATTGGGACAATACTTTACACCTGCAGTTTCAGAAGCTCAGCTGGATTTCGGAGAATTCCCCTCCTTGTTGCAGATTAGGTTTCAAGACTGGATTAATATTTTGTCTTTTAAAACCCGAAACAAAACAAGCGATGCTCAATAAAGCCTGCTGTTACATTGTAGATGACCATTAGGCTCCAAGCTGCCTTTCTACTCTATTTCCCCAGTTTATAATGTTACAGCCAGGAGCTGCCAGGTCTGCCAGTGCTGTGCCCTGAGCTCCACTCAGACACGGCGTAGCTAATCACTGCTCTGGCCTTCTTTTACTGAGAAAGTATTTCCTGGGATGTTAAACATGCCCTTGGCAATACAAGGACCATCTCCCACTTCCCCATGGCTACTTTAGTGAGGGTCAAGGGCCAAAGAGCAAGTGAGGGGGAACGTAAAAATCATCACCAAACAGAGCATTTTCAGAAGACCCAAGTGAAGCATGACCTCAAATTGCTCCTGACTGTTTAAAGAAACAGAGTTGCTAGTTGCTATCATCTCCCAGTTCACACCAGGACAGCTTAGCCAAAGACCTAGTTTTGTAAGTCACAGAGCACAGAAGCCCCTTAGGCCAGTCTGCGTAACAGCTTTTGGCATTCAACAGGATCAGGTCACCTGATTTTCTGCAATTCTGCTGATCAAGGCCTGCCTCTGCACTGTGTTCACCGCTCCGACACATCTGAGCTGGCCGGGGGACTGGAAATGTCTGGCTGTGGTCACCCAGTGCAACATTAACACAGCAGCTTTGCGGGCAATAGATGTTAGAGGCAGCCACAGCTGCTGATCACTTCTCCGTGCTCTGTGCCGGACCCTGCATGATCTGAGCAGCTGATTCACCAGGACCTTCTGCAGGGGCATCAGAACTTTGGGATTCTTTGCAGCAACCCCGTACTTGGAAAAAAACATCCTCACAGGACTGAAGCTATTAGCAGCTCATAGCTAATCCAGGCCTGAAGGGATGGCAGGAGGGTTTAAAACATGTCTCAGCTGATGACAGAATTACTTTAGCAGGGACAGATGCACATAGGTCACACAAAGTACTAGGTCACTACAGTACAAATGCTATAGATGTTGAAACTTTAGGCAAGACCTGTCACTTGTACCCTGGGACATATATGTAGCTCTATTTTTATTCTTAATTATCCTAAAGTACATCAGAAAGCAATCACTTCATCTCCTGGGTGCACCTGAAAGGACACAACACCACACACTGCTGCAGTGAGTTAATAACTCAGATTTAGGAATCTGGTGCAGTAAATGGGGTAAGAGGCTTCAGATAACGTTGTATTTTTTTCTGCAAAGTCCATGGGATTTTAAATCAGCAAACAAAACTTCAGTTTTGAGCCTCACTGGTCATAGTAAAGCATGCATAAAGATGACAAACTGACTATTTTTGCAAGGCCCATCCTAGTTCATCTAGAGACCCGATGTGCTTACCATGACAGGCAGCATAACATGAAAGCAAGTGTGTTACAAGTGTGTTACTTAGTGTTACAAGTGTGTTACTTCAGAGAACTCCATTCCACAGCATTACCATGACATGAGCTCTTCTGCCTCCCTCAACCTCCTCATCCGAAGGAGAGGGATCACCAATGTCACCCCTCAGCTGCCCGGAGAAGAATTGAAAATAGAGAAGAATTGAAAGGTGGTACATGGGTACAAAGCACATTCGCCATCAGCGCATTTTCAAGGACCAAAGTTCTCCTCATCTGGGACAAAACCTGGGGTAAAGCCTTTGAAGGGACAGGGAACAGTCCACGCTGGCTCTTAGGAGAATTGCTTGCTACCTGCCAGGTTTTCCAGCTGAGAGCACCGAAGCACAGAAAGGTTACAAAGCAGACAAGAGTGATTTTTAAAGCCTTCCTGGACACATACTGAGAAAATCCTCTGTCGCAAGAGCTAAAAGCCTGAAGCAGAATATTGAGCCTTCCAGTTCACCCACTGGGAGTGTTGGCAGGGCTGCACAGAGCTGCCCCAGCACTGAGCAGGATGGAGTCAATGGGATGCACTGGCTTTGGTCAGAAAAGCAGATGACAAAGGTAGAAGAGATCGTAGATCCATTATTTAACAACCAGTGTCTCAAATCCTGAGCTCAAATCTCAGAGAAAGTCCTTCTGTATCTGATATTATGAACACAACCACATTTTGCCCAGATTCTCACTCATTTTGGCCAAAAAGATCAGGAGACCAAAGCCAGCTGAGTATTTTAAACCCTTTTAAAACCCAGTCTTTTTTTAAAAAAAACAATTTATTTGTGCTTCTGAAAAGCTTCTAAATAATCCCTCAGCAGAAATCTATTAAGCAACAAAGTTATGGTTGGTTAGGCCAGTGAAGAACAGATTATTCAGCTTTTTCCTTGCGCATCTGCTCCTACAGCCTCTTCTCCACCTCATTAGAAAACTCCCAGAGTGTGGCTATGGAGCAGATCACACTGAAATCTAAAAACCTGTTGAGATTTGCAGGTCAGGCAGAAAGCTAGCAAGATATTTTTTTTTCTGAGTAAAAATCATGACCCTTTTCCTGTCAGATGTTTGTGCAGATCCTGAAGATTACGTGTGAAGACACACATGTATGGCTTGCCCCTCATTTCTTATCTCGGGAGATGATAATCTCTCATGTGTAGAGCTAAAAAGCCAGAGGTAGGAGTACCCAGCATAAACACTACATGACAACTAGAGCCTTATTTATACAGCCCTAGGGGGGAGTGTGTGACTACACACACTTCCCTCTGAACGAGCTGTCAAGCACTGGAAGGGGTGGAGTCACCATCCTTGGGAGTGTTCAAAAAATGTGTGGATGTGGCACTTGGGGACATGGTTTAGTGGGCATGGTGATGTTGGGTTGATGGTCGGACTTGATTTTGGAGAGCTTCTCCAACCTTAATGATTCTGTGCTTGTATAAACTGCTGGAAAAAGGGCACTCCCCAAACCCTACATCAGATGTTCAAGGTCCTGTAGCCATTATCACATCAAGTGATAAGGACAGAGGGTGCCGGTGAGGGTCCCATCAGAGCCAAACTGTGTAGACGAGTACTTGGCACAAACTCCAGTGTTGCGGCTGAGCTGGGGAAGGTGCCAGCAAATACTGCCCCAAGGAATGTAATTTTGATGCAGGAACAGACAATAGTCTAGAGCGAAGCCTGACAGCCACAGCAAAATGTGGCAATAGGTGCCAGAGGCACAAGCAAAATCTTCAGGAGTATTCAGCGCTGCCTGCATCTCTCCAAAATCACGTTACAAGGGCAGGGTTAAATAGCACCGGGCAGTTCTGGGAACTCAGCTGGGCTCACGCAGGGCAGGACATGCCCTGCACAGCTGCCAGTGCCCCAGCTTCCCTGGGACCTGAAAGGATTTCACTGTCTGTGCTGAGTGTGCCAAAGAAAAGCTCATTTGCAACTAATTGTTGCTGCTGAGACACACCCGCTGCAAAACAGGCTGCAAAATCAACAATTCTGCTAGCAAGGCCCAAACAACTGAACCTCCAGCCTGTCCCACCACAGCAGGATGCGATCCAGCAGCCAAGAGGGCTCTGCAGCACAAAGCCCCCTTCCTTGGGCCACCATGTTCTCCTTGGAGGATTTGTCTGGATGGGTTATTGGCATCTCATGTGCCCAGCTGACACAGGGAGGGTGCAGGAGGATGAAGCAGAAGCTGAGAGACCAGAAGGTTTTCTGCAAGGCAGCACTAAAACCCTCTGCTGCTTGTTTTAGTGTCTTGCATCCAAGAAGGAAAAGAGGATGGGTGCTTGCAAGAGGATGTTCAGCTGCAAGGCCCGTTCAAAGTTAGTTTTGCTTGGTGGAAAAGTTAAGGGAAATTTTGCTCATGGTAAGAACAGACTGAACATGGGTAGACATTGATTAATGTGACCTCCCATTGACAGCACAGAAAGGACAAAAGCTAAGAACAGACCATGGAGAGCGAGTCATTTTCTCACCTTTGTCAGCATGTAGCTGATCGCTGAGGCACATTATAAAAGTGTGCAGGAGAACATCTACTGCTGTGCAAGTAATGCTAGCCTTCAAGCAAGTAGAGGACTTCATTCTTATTTCAGACACTAATGCTCAACAAAAGACCACCAGAAATGTCAAGTGCAGAAGCATTTTTCTTCTGCTGTTGGTGTTTTTCAGTTTTCCACAGAATATTGGCTGAACTGGAAATTACATTGGCCAAAGAAAGGAACTGAAAGCATGATTTTCCCTAACAGAACTCAGAATTGCAGAAATTAGATATGGGAAAGTCCTATTAGCTCATCCCAGTTTCTTCCTGCCTGTAAAGGATTGTTCCCTACAGCTCATCATCTGATCCAGTGTTAAGTGATTAGCAATGGGACTTCCACTATTTCCCCTGTTCCACATCCTGACATATCTCCTGGTTACAAAATGTTTCTTGATAACCAGACTTGCTTCCCACTGATCAATACCGTCTTCTTTATCCCCACATCATCTTACCAGCGTGTCCAAAGCAGCTTTTCCTCTCTGAAAGATGATCATGCTCTTCAGATACTTTTACCTTGCTCTCAAAATTTCCCGTCGCACTTTGTTAGTAACTAATGTGCATACTCCATCCCTAAGAGCTGTGCTCATTAATCAGCTCCACCAGGCCTTTCATCGCTTTCATCGCTCTCTTCTCAACTTGTGATGTTTCCAGCACTTCTGGTATCAAATCACCTACTGGAATAAATAATCTCAGTAGCAAGGTGCTGGGATTATGTTTGCCACAGGTACTGAACCACATGGGTGGTGTTTATTTAATTTTTTTCTTTAAAGTGCAGGAACTGTTTTGGTTGTGCCTCACCTTGCAGCAGCTTCCACCTACTCCACTTACAGTAATAGTCTGTCTATAAAAGCCAGCACTCCAGCTGCAGCGCCAGTGGCAAACACCAGATGCCCAACACATTCGTTTTGTCATGTTTGGATCTGCAGCTAGCTCCTTTGTCCGCGCTTTCAAAATGAGATTGAGAAACTGTGACTCACAGCCATCAGAGCCCATGGCATTTACTGCAAGCACAGAGGAGTTGCTTCGGCATCTCAGCCAACTTCTGAGTTGGGGATTTGTGCTTCACCTGCTTGCAGCCCCTGCAGCAGAAGGTTGTCTCCCTGTTTCAGGCACTCCTTTTTGAGTACAAAAGCTGTCATGTCCCATTCTAGGGGCAGCCACACTGGAAGGTGAGGGTGAACCACCTCCAACATCTGCTTTGGAGATGTTTGGTGAGCCACTGCAGCAATGCCAGCTCTGTATGCATGAGCCAGAATGTACACTCGATGTGTCCCCAAGCAGAAGCCCCCATCCAGCAGTTGCAGACAGGCTGGGGCAGCTCAGGGCACATGGAAGCCTCAGGTGACCAACACATGGCACTGGTGCAGCACCAGTATAACCTAACTCAGTACTGACTTGAATGGAACTGCCTGCTTCCCCATCTCTATCCCCATCCTCCTCCTCTCCAAGAGGGACTTGCAGAACTCCAGGGATGGCTTCAGAAGAGGACTATGAAGCAGAATAAGCTTATGAAGTGCCACATCTACATAGATAACTCATTCAGAATGAGAATAGCTCAAAAACGTATCTTGTATAGTAGACAGTGGAGAAGCCAGGTAGTTTGGGACACACCAATCAATATCTGACAGTATCTATCATATGAAACCACCCAAAGACTGAAGCAGAGGAGACCCTATGCTTAGCAGAGAGATGTTACTGATGGAGACACAAACTGTTTCCTCTCAAGCCTAAATTAAGGCCAAATGATTAAAGGACTGAAACCCCACCAGCAGCTCAGCACTAGTCTACACCTCAGGTGCAATGTTTTTTTACTGAATCAGGTTTTAACTCAAACGAAATATTTAAGAATAACTCTTAACTGAAAGCTGGCCACCAGGTTGGTGAGCTCCCCCATGTCACCTCCAGACAGCTGTGTACCCCCCGCAGTAGTCCTGATAACCCAGCACCCCACCAAGTCAGTACAAAAAGTCAGTGCCACAACACAAAGGCATTATAGCCCAGTGGCTGCAGAGCCGTGCACACCAGGAGCCAAGGAACAAGGCTTTGGAGCTCTACACCTGACCTGATCACAGCTGTGCACACAACAGTCCTCCTTGCCTCAGTTTGCCCGTCTCTTCCTTCCCATCTTTTCTTCTTCCTGGCCTTTTGAGGACAAAGACTGTGCACTCCTAAGCAGTGCAGACAATGGCTGGGATCTTCCAGGTAGTCTCTGGGAATTGCAAAAAGTAAACTAAACTTTACTGAAGTAAAATATCACTAAACTTTAAGCTCAGCTATTACATTTATTTTTAAATGAAAAAGGCAAATCAGAAATGCAGATGTTTATGTAACAAAAACACTGTCATTTTGTGGTTGGAAACAGAGTTGTCAGCTACCTCACCGCCCAGAGCAGTGAGGGGGGCAGAGGTAAGAAGGGGTTGTGCAGAGCAGCATCAACCCTGCTCAGTAGGTTTCAGTCCTTCCAGAGGAGGTACCTGCTCAGCACCATCAGAAGGACCCAAGAAAATACAGGACATGAAAAACGTATTTCCAGGAAGATGCATCATGGCAGTGCTCTCTGTACTGGCAGGAATCAATCTCTAAGGCCACGATGCTGTGTGCTAAGCTCTTATTTCAGCAAAAGCCCTTCACAGGGTAGTGCAGGGAGGCCAAACAGAAGCAAGCAAAAAACCCCAAGGCCCTTCTGTCCCAACTTATGAGTAACTTGCTGCTATTTTTCAGTCATTGGCTCCATGAAACCATCTGCAAGACCTAAAACCCAGAGTATCCTAGCAAAGCACCAACTCTTCTTATCACCCTTTACAGCTCCGTGAAAGGAGGGAGTAGCAAGGAAGTTCAGTCTCCTCTCCCCAGTAACAAGCAATAGAATGAGAGAAAACAGCCTCAAGTTGCACCAGTGGAGGGTTAGATTGGATCTGAAGATAAATTTCTTCCCTGAAGGGGTTATCAGGCACTGGCAGGGGCTGCCCAGGGCAGTGGTGGAGTCACCATCCCCGGAGGGGTTCCAAAGACAGTGAGATGAGGTGCTGAGAGCCATGGTTTAGTGGTGGACAGGTTATGGTTGGACTCAATGATCTTGAAGGTTTTTTTCCAACCAAATGTTTCTGTGACTCTCTCAGGTGAGTTTATTTGATAAAACCACCTCCACCTTGGTGCTAGTGACAAGCTCTGTGCTCACTCATCCCCAAGACAAACATCTTGACATCATTTATTTAGACACGATGACCCACAGCTGAGTTATCAGAGCACTTGGGTGTCCCAGGCAGGAAACTGCATGTGCTGTGTTTAACTATGTACACTAGATGCTAATTAAAAGCTGTTTGGGATCAATGGGTATGGAGCCAGGAGTGTTTTCAGTGGCTCTACAAAGGATCAGCAGGGTGTCTTCACAACCTTCCAAACCAAATCCACATGCCACAGATGAGCACAAGCTGCCTTAAGACAACACTGTGACTTTGCTTTACCCCATCACACAGCAGTGGCACCCTGCTTGGGGACCCCAGCATGCCACCCAAGAGGGGAGCTGCTCACCAGGGACATTTGGCTTGTGAGAGGTTACTATTACAAGCCAGTAGCAGAGGCAGCTCCAAGAGCAGCTATGTGTGGCACCAAAACTCAGGTTTCTGTTCCTGCACTAACCCAGCAACTGAAGCCTACTGCAAAGCTCTTCCCTGTGCAGGATGCAAGGGTCAGGGGACTTGTGCCTGTCTACATCACTGGCCGTTCCTGAAATATTAATGTCAGTTTGAGTTTAAACAAAGAACCACATCCAGTTAAATTTTCCATGTCCCTTATTGTGGCATTTGTATGAAGAATATATAGTTCTTTACATTCTGATATAGCAGGGTCTGCCAGGCTCCTAACTAGGATAAACACTCGCTCAGGGAGCTTTTCATGGGGGAGAAGCACTAGATAAAGAACCAATACCCTTTTCCTTAGGGAAAGGGCCAAAACCTCCTATAGTTGGTGGCAGATTCAAACTCTAAGCACCCACTTGCACTGCTCTGTGCTGCATTCCTCTGGTGCCGAGAAACAGAGATATCCATGCGCTTGGTTGTGTCTTTCCATCCATGCTCCCCAAGCAGAGTACACCCAGACAAGAAGGTTTCAGTAAGAGACAACTGCACTCTGCTACAAAGAGCACGTGATGCACCACGGGCACAACCACATGTAAATAGGAAACAAGTCTGTGCATATAAGTCACAATCCAGAAGTCGTAACACGACATCTGCATGTTTCAGAGACCCTTTGGTACAATATTCTTGCTGTGCTTTGGCTCAGGAGACTGCATTCTGCCTGTTTGACTCCCCTGCTGCTATGGCACTGCAAGGAGGCACCGAGCCCTGCCTTGTGCTACCCCCAAGGCAGCTGCATTGCAGGCTCACAAGCATCTAGAGGAAGCAGGGTAACATCAGAAAACTGCTTTCTGGGAACAAGGCGATCCCAGCCGTTAAAACAGCTTGAACAAGAGAGGGGCAGATAGTTATACCCACCAGGCCCCCATGCAGGTGGCCTTCTCCCTCCCCAGTCCCCTCCCCCCGTCTCCTGCTCTCAAAGCTAGAGGAGCAAATTGCTTCCGCTCATTAGCATTTGACAAATAACCACAGAAGGAAAACAAGTCCCCAGCAGGATATGAATGAGCGCAGGCCTTTATTGCCATCTGACTGCACCAAACAAGCATGTCATCAATTTTCCATGCCCTATTGCACTGTTTCTCCCTTTCGGAGAAGGATGAGCACCTTTGCCTACTCGGGCAGGTTCAGAGTGGCCAAGTCAAAGCAAAGCAGTGAGAAGGAAAGATCTGAGAGCTGCAAGATGGGAGAAGAGGTGGCACACGGCAACCGCCGAGCGTCCCGGCACGGACACAAGTGTCTGGCTGGCTCTGCACAAAGGGCTGCGAGCACCGTGCTCATGCATTGACCCCTCAAACACTAACTGCAAGAGCAATGGCTTGTGCTAACAAATGTTTTATCAGAGTTGAGGGCACCCAAATCAGCCTGGCTAGCTCACACTTTGGGTAGGAGGGGGCACAGAAAACCAGTCATCCATTAGCCCTGCCACTGGGTCAACACTGGCTGCTCCTAGCATACATGTATCATAAGATCAAGGCCACAAGCATTTCAGCAGAAGCATCCCCTCTATTTCTGATCTCCACTAACACTGTGATGAGGTAGCACTAGGTCTCCGCCCAAGGAATTAGAAGGGGGAAGAGGGGTAGTGATCTCCACAGTACCAGGTTTTCTTTTTTTCCCCCTGTAACTGTAAGGAGCCTTCACATCAAAAGCATCATAGGAGCACCAGGTCCCTCCACGGGCCTTGCCAGCACTGCTGAGGAATTTAACATTTTTCCTTCCAAATAGGACTGTCCCTGGGGCCAAATGGCTCCTATGCTTCACTGCAGAAGGGGACAAGGTGTATGAAGCATTTCTACAACTGGCCTGGGATCCACAGGTAGTGGAGGGGCAGTTTGGACTTACCTGCTCGCTTCAAGGACAGCAAAGGTCCTTAGGGGAAATCAGGCAGGTTTTCCTGAGGAGTTTCTGTAAACACAAGCATTTCAGGCAGGAGTGAGTCAGTAATACTCACTGAGAAGTAGAAAAGATTATTATCTTCAAATGCAAGCAGAAAGCACACTGTTTACAAGTAAAAACATAAATGGGCTCAGACTTTCATGAACTCCCACTCACACATAGTTCAAGTGTTAATAAATGCTTGGGTAGCTAAGGTTTTAATGAGTAGTCAGCAGGGAGGTCAGGAAAGCAGTTATAGCCAGGAACGTAAGTGCTCATGAAGAAATCTTGGGAAGAGCTGCCATGCAGCGCATAAATAAAAATTAAACAAGAGCTGTCAGAAGCACGTAGTCAGGCCAATCCAAAATTAAGTTTTTCAGGTTTTTCTTTGAACTAAGCAGTATCTCAAGTTGAATCAAAGCTATTTCAAGTCTTTTGTTATTTAAGATTCAAAGAACCCCCAAACATGTGCCAGAGCTCCAGGAATCAGCTCTTCAGTTCATCTTCTTGCACAGTGCCAGCTACTCTAGGGAAGAATGACTTGGAAAGGGAACCTGCACACCACAGACATGTCTCAGCCCTTCACATCTCCAACTAGGCTCTCCAGTGTAAATCCAGTTCTTAGATTAAATCAGGAACAACAGAAGGGAATGCAGGGGAAGGGATGGGGGCAGCCACTCCTCTGCAGCCCTGGGAAAACCAGAAAGTTCCTCCTGAGCACATCCCCTACCTCTGTAGGTCACAGGGAAGCAGTAGCTGCTTGAGACCCATTCTGCTTTCTGCCATCCCTCCGTGCACTTCACGCCCTGCTCCCACACTAAATCCTGCCTATGCCTTCGCTGGGCCACAGCCTCTGTCCCCCTGGCTCAACCCCAGCCCCTCTGTGGGGACAGGCAGAGCTCACCATACAGGACGGTTGAGATAACTTTGGGTAAAAGCTTCTACTCAGTGCTCTCCTGAGGCACTGAAACAAAGGGGCTGTGAACAGCAGGTTTCCTGCCTTAGTTGCAGATAGGCCTAGGCAAGGCACCAGAGGCATCTCTCCTTCTCACGAAGGACCACCCGAGGCCTTGGCTGCTCCCCCGGGCCCTCAGCGCCTCCCTGCTACTCCACCCCGCCAGGACTGGGCAGCTCTCCCCACCCCTTAGCACACCCCGAGGCCTTGGCTTCTCCCCCAGCCCCTCAGCACCCCTGAAGCATTTGCTGCTCCCCCCACCCCTCAGCACCCCCCCGCTGCCTGTGCCACAGACCCCCACACCAACACCCCCAACCCTGGGGGGCAGCAGAAGTCGCCCCAGAGGAGCTCAGAGACCCCAGCCCCCTCAGACGGCCTGGCCTCGCCTCTCAGCAAAGCCGCGGGCGCCTTTATTACAAAAGACCTCTCCTCCTGCTCAATTAAACACCTTTTGGTAAACTAAAACTCCCCACAAAGCCAACACAAACCTGAACGGCAACTCCCACACCGCCTCCAAAAGACACAACCCCTTCTAAGCCCCCTTTTATACCTCTCCAGGTTCCCCAGCACATGGCTCCCATCCTCCAGCCCCCACCCCCGGGGCACGGCCCTCCTCTACCCCCGGCTGACCCGGCGACCTTAAAGGGACAGCCCAGGCAGGGCCGCGGTACAAGGGATCACTGCTACCATGACAATGACACAGAAAATATGGTCCTAATGGGGTGGCAAACTTTTCCAGTGTCTCCCCTGGTTTCATCACTCTGCTGCTCTCGGGGACTGGCTCCAGATTCTCGCAACAAGGTTCTGCTGTTCTGGGAAATTATAAAAATCAAACCATTTCCTGACAGTTCTTGCCTGATCTAATTAAAAGCAAGTGGCCGGCTATATATAGATCTGATTGACTGACATCTCAATAGCTTCCTGGCTGGCTTTCCTGTGTGTCATGGTGCACAGATCCGACTGCTTTTTACGTGGGTGTGTGTCTTTTCTTTTTTACTTTTTCAGTGTGTCTTCATGTTGTAATGCCAACTTGCAAGCATGGCCATTATCACAGGAGCCCTAAGAACTGTTTCTAAAAAAAACCTGGTCCTGCTATTTTAAATTAATGGTAGTGGAGGATCCCTTGCACAGCTCTTTTCCAGGCACTGGTTAGTTATCTTCATAAAAACAATCCATTAAATTGGTTCTCATTTTCTTTGCTTTTTACAGTGTAGGTAAACAAAGTTGTCTGAGGTTTGTGTCAGTCTGCCGAGGTATCAGGGTTGCTCAGGCCCACCCAGAGACAGCACTAAGGACCAGAGCTGTATTTTGGAAGAGGAGCTTAGCTATGCCCAGAAATATGCAATAAAAAGAGCCAGGACAGCAGGATGAGCTTTTTTAAAGCAAAAGTTTTAAATAATCCTGTTCAAATCTGCTCTCAGGCATCAAGGGGTGACTTTTCCTCATGCCTGGGGACCTAGTTTATTCTGGAGCAGCTAGTAGGGTTCATCTGTGGCAGCAAGGCTTGTATGAAATAGGTGGCATGGCCTGAACCAACCTGTGAGCCCTGGGTTCACCCTCATGTCTCCATGAGGCTTTCTTAACTCACAGCTCTGGACTTGGAGAGGAAAACCAGTCTGTTTATAACAGAACTGCCCATGTAGGCAGCTGGAAACTTTGTGGGAGCTCAGTTGTGATCAATGGTGCCTGCTGTCTCATTTTCACCTGTGTGAACACTTGTCAAACATGTTCCATGTGTTGTGATGTTCTGGTCCTGGACTTTCCAGAGCAGGGAATCAGCATGTTTGGGTGCTGCGTTCTTGTACCTAGTCACTGTTTATCCCAGGTAGCTAGTGGAAATTAGTAGCACATTAAGAAGGCCATCGACCTTCCTCTGCCCACTCAGCATTTCCTCTTCCTTGTCTCATGAATGTGACTCATGAGCCTGACTCTGCAGTCAAAACCAAGAGCCGCAATCCTGGCTCTTCACATCGTTCAACCACCTTCCTGGAACCTGCCCTCCCTTGGCACTGGGCTGAGGTCAGAAAGACCTGGCAGTCATCTCATCTGAGGAGCTGAACTGGGGGGATACATCTAGACCAGTGTCTGGAGGCATCAAAGGATTAGGAGGTCTGCTTTGATTCCAAACACTGGCTCCAGTTTTGGTTTGGGGTATGGGACGTTTTCATTTGCCTTCTGTGTCCCAGACTGGCAGACCTGCCAAGCCTTTACTTTGCTTCATTCGATGAATCTGATTAAAGGGGCTTCACAACGAAGGCTTATTTGTTCTGTACCCAATACGGTTTATGCTGGTCCCGCACCCAAGCTGCAAACGCCACTGACAGCTTCCTGTTGTGGTTTCCTGCCTTGGCTAAAATGTCTCCTCGGTGGAGCTTGCTCTCCCTTCCTGTTCTCATCAGAGCCATTTCTGGGCTTAATGAAGACAACACACAAATAGGTAGAGAAAAGTCTGGTTGCCATAAATCCATCTCCCTGCAGCTCTTTGCTGTTGTAGGCTGAGCAGAGCCAGGTGCGCACAGCAGAACGGTTTCTTATGAGCAGATCCCTCCTGACCTCTAAACCCTGCTGATACAGAGCACAGATCCAGCCAACCCCTTCCCAGCTCCAGCAGTCTCAGACCCTGTCACTGGTCCCAGTGGGCTGGAGCAGGCTGGGTGAGATGGAGCAGGGCTGCCTACCAGCCCAGGTATGGCTCCAGCCACTGCCTGAGAGCAAAGGCCACTTCTGGAATAGTGCCATGGACCAAATCCATTGGGCAGCAACTTCACCTATCAGGTTCAGAAATGAGAGTTATGTTGAGGAGAATCAGGGCAAATATCCATTGTGCTGGCCAAAGAGCCAGGATTGCCTTTACTCTGAACGCCAGTGATGTGCTTGTGGGAAATGTGGATGGAGACAAACAACACTCTGAACTTTTTGGGGTCAGCATCTGCGCAATGACATTATCAAAGATCAGGCTCCAGGGAACAAATGAGACCCTTTGAATATGAGCATGTTTCCATTAATCACCGGAAATTGGCTTCTCTTTGTGGGTGGGATTTTAGATGATCTGGTACAAGACCGTCGCCAGAAGGGGCCCTGTGGTGACTCGGGCAACCCAGTGCCATTTCTGGCTGGATTCCCACTGCAAGCGGGTGCAGCAGCAACGTGGTGGAAGGTTCGTTTCTGGTCTTAGGCTGTTCTGAAGAGGGGGCTCCGTTAACGCTTGCACATTGCAGCTCGCAGAGACAGTGGGATTGAACTCACTTTGAGGTGACGGTTGGCCACATCTGAGCTCCAGCTTCCTTTGGAGCATGTGCATGGTGTAGAAATAGGAACTGCTGACAGGGATCGGAATATTGGCAGCATTCAGAAACCAGCCAGTCAGGTGTTGTGGGGAAAAAGCCATCAATTTTTTTCAAGAGATGATTAGAGGAAGGTTTCATCTTGTTCCTGTCAACTGATGGTCAATGTCAGCCCAGAGCACTTAAGTTTATCTTTCTCTCTTTTTGCTGTGTTTGGTGCAATTGTGTGTCTAAATGTTTATTGGACATTTAACATCCACCTCATGCTTTAATCACATTCCATTCAAGATTTTGACCTTACAGACTCTCATGGTAAAACTAATTTAATCAGAGAGAAAAAATAATTTCCTTTTATTGTGAACAGGGCTGGAGAGAAAATGGTAGGAAGTCAAAGCTAAAAACTTTGGGATGGATGTAAGCAGCACATTTTTAATGGTGAAGGTAATTAACCATTGGAACATTTCACTGTAGGAGTCAGTGCATTCTCTATTACTTAAAATCTTTAAATCAAGATGAGATGGATTTTTACTTAGACTTTCTAGCTCCATTCAGGACAGGGTAGAGGGATCACTGTGGGATTCTCTGGTTGGGAATATGAATGCTCCCACTGCCACTGTCTGTGTGATGTTTGAAATGACCCTACAGATAGCCAGCTGAGGAACCTCTAGGCATATAAACACGAATCCCAATGAAACCTTTTTGCAAAATTACATGTCAGTGAAGAATTTTGCTTCTCTTTTCCAGATCGAGCACCAGCAGCGTGTGAGCTGACTCAAGCAGTCCTGGTAAGCACCCAGAGATGCCAGATGCTGCCGCTCACCTGCCCTTTTACTACGGCAGCATTCCCAGGTCAGAAGCTGAGGAGTACCTGAAGCTGGCAGGGATGTCAGATGGCCTGTTCCTGCTGCGGCAATGCCTGCGCAGCCTAGGTGGGTACGTCCTCTCCATGGTCTGCAACCTCCAGTTTTACCATTACGCCATTGAGCGCCAGATGAACGGTACCTACGCCATTGCTGGGGGAAAAGCGCACTGTGGGCCAGAGGAGCTCTGTGAGTTTTACTCCAAGGATGCCGACGGGCTCTGCTGCACCCTCCGCAAGCCCTGCAACCGCCCCAGTGGTGTGGAGCCCCAGCCCGGTGTCTTTGACAGCATGAGGGACAACATGGTGCGCGAATATGTCCGGCAGACGTGGAAACTTGAGGTACTGGCCATTGACACTGTGGTCTGCGCCTGTGCATGGTGTGCTCCCCAGGGCTTACTTCTGCTTCCTGACCTCCTCTGTCACTGTCATCCCCCCTCTTACAGCATGGTCCTTCTGCTCCGAGGCTGCTGGCATGTCTTAAATCTCTCCCTTTTCCAGTTTCTTCTTCAGAAACAGGTCTAAGTTCTTCCCAAGCCTTCAGACTCTGCCTCTGAACAGCTTGCGCTGTGTCTGCTCTGCAGGGCATTGAGGCTCTCTGCCCTTTCCCCAAGCATTTCCCCATGTGCCATTCGGTCCTCCACAGCACACGGGACCATCGCTTTCCACGTGAGGTGCCTGTGCCTCCATAGCATTGTGCTGAAGACATAACGAAACCAGACTTAAATTCTTGCTCAGGTTTTCCTCGCCTTTTGAAGTCAGTGGATGTTTTGCCTGTGAGACTGAGGTACTGGGTATTGGATCAGGTCTGTCTGTTATTTACACTTAAAAATAGCTACAGACAGGTCCCTGTATTTTATTGCAGACTGGAATATATTATATATATATGTGTGTGTATATATAAGGCAAAACTCTGTAAATGGTCACACTGGCAGCCATATAATTAATTTCCATCTACCTGCTGTCACCTCGAGAGTAGCTGCTCAGACACTTCCAAGTCCTCCCAGAAAGGTGGCTCAGATATTCTCTTTATGGAGCCTCTCTATGAAAGATCTCTAAATTCGGCCTATTTTAGACCAAAGGTGCTTGACAGAATGAGGTATCTACAGGGTTTCTCCTTGAAGCTGCTCTGTGGACACTGGTAGAAAACACAAAGGACATTGCCACCTACTGGCAAACGAAAAACTACAGTTGTTTGTAAAATGTGTGAGGCCAGTAACATGAATTTCGGGTCTTCCACATGATTTCCAGACCGCACTGCTCTTGACAAGCTGTAGTGTCTGGGTACAGAGAGCAGCCAGGAAGGCAGAGGCACCAGGAAGAGGTCCTGCTCTCCCAGGAATACGAGGTTGAAAGACACCCTGTGAACCTTATGTCAAGGTCCTCCATACAAATACAATGACTTCTCTCTTCCCTCACCAGCAAGTAAATGGATTTCAGCTGGATTTGAGGATGGGACCAATTCACATAAGCAAAGCATTCTGCTCTGGCACTTCATAGGCACCTCAATTATGAGACCTTCCAAGTCTTCTGTGCCATCTGCCCCAAAGGTGCAAAATAAACTGGTGAAGCCATGCAGCAAAGCAGCAGAGTGGCAGGAGGTCTCATTTCTCTTCCTCTTCCAGGGGGACGCACTTGAACAGGCCATCATAAGCCAGGCTCCCCAGGTGGAGAAGCTCATTGCCACCACAGCCCATGAGAGGATGCCCTGGTACCATGGCAGCATTGCTCGGGATGAAGCTGAGAGGAGGCTCTACTCTGGGGCACAGCCTGATGGAAAATTCCTGTGAGTAGGCAACAGCCTGGCAGATGCTGGGATCCCTGTACTTTTTGCCACTTCCCCACCTCGACCACCTTGTATTATTTGTTTTCATGTGACAGCTGCTGAGAAGAGGTTTAGCTGAATATGGTCAGGCTGTGGTTACAGATCTTTCAAAGACAAGGTCTGACACCCCAAACCTATTACTGTCCAGACAGTGTCTGCCCTCCATGAAGATCCAGTCTTGAGCTTTATTTGTTTCTCATGTTTTGATATCTCTATGAAGTCTGCTTGTTAATGCAATGGATGAGATACAGGGTTCAGTGGGTGAAAACATTTAACACTGACACATAGACAATGTATGGCCAATAGAATACACAAGAAAACATTTGCTCTGCACCTCTGCTGAGGTGAGACAGCCCTTCCTTTCTTTATTTCCTGAATGAGTTAGGGCAAGAAAGAATGACCTGGAGAGGGTGGACGAGAGGGGCAAGAGACTGAAGGTGAAGGGCCCTCCCTCAGAGGGGTGTCAGGAAGGTGGCAATTCCAATGCCAGAGTGCAGGGACACCTTACCAACTGCCCACCCAGTGACCCACCACTGCTGCAGCCATGACAATATGTAGGGCAAAACCTAGAGTTGCTCTTAATGGTTCTTCTTCCTACCAGGCTGAGAGAAAGGAAGGAAAATGGTGCCTACGCCCTCTCCCTCGTCTATGGCAAAACAGTCTATCACTATCGGATAGACCAGGACAAGTCTGGCAAGTACTCCATCCCCGAGGGGACCAAGTTTGACACGCTCTGGCAGGTACCATACTGTGGGATGCTGACCACTTGTGTCCTAATAAAGCAAAGCACTTTTCCCTTATTATAGCTGCCCAAGCCTTGAGGGACAGGAAAGGCCATGTAGAGCTTTAAAGGCTTTAAGACTGTACGTGGGTGGTTGTAGCCTTTTCCAGAAAACCCTCACATTCCTTGGGTCTGGCTGTCTACCAGCTCACCTCATTTCTGTGCACCTCTAGCTAAGAAGATCCCTGTCTGGGATATCGCAACAGCTCAGAAATAGTGCTGGCTTTACCAATGCCTTCATGCCTTACACTGGTCTGGTGTCTCTCCAAGGAAACAAGAGGATTAAAGCTTTTAATTTCTAGCTTTAAGCCAGGATATTTGAGATGGTTATATTAGTTACACCCCATCATGCATTCAGTCGCCGCACCTGGGACCTCTGCCTGCGGCAGGCCCTGATGAGGTTGCTCATCCCTCCTGTGTGTCCCCCATGCTGCTCCTGGACTGGTGAAACTGTTGCGTGCAGGTTGCCACTTTCTTTTCCACTTTTTGACTTCTGTATAAAGAGTTGAGAAGGCCAGAACCAGCCCTGAGCCAGCTGCCAAAATCTTTACATGACTGAAGATCCAACTGCCCACCCCTAAGAGCTGGGGGCATTGGGAAGTAGAGATGGATTTAATGCCCCAGCAGCCCTCAGAGGGTGGGCAGGGGTTTTAGTGAATGTGACAATGGTCCAGCAGCTCTTGGCACTCTTGGGGAGTCATGTGCCCCCGCAGAGCCCAGCTCTGCCTCACGGCACACACCTCAGACCTGCTCCAGGGAACAGATACCAGCGCTTACCCCTGGGCAGAGCTGTCTGCGGGACAGTAACTCTGTTTTGCTGAATTTTTCAAATTACCAGAACTGTTTTCACTCTGAGTTCGATCGAAAACAAAGACTTTGGGGCATTTTTATGGAAACAGAACCATGCCAGGCTCCCAATTGCAGATGAAATCTGAGCCATATGGGAGGGGAGGAGAAAGGCTCGTCTCTCCTATGATCTGGTGGCCAGAGGCTGGGCTGGTCCTCTCCAGCCAGGGTCAGAGCCCCACTGTCCTTGCAGTGAAAAACTGCTCCAGGTCCCAGAGCTAACCCTGGGGTTCCTCTGGAAAAAGAAAAGGTTCCTCTCAGGCTCTATCAGGCACAACATGACTTAGAAACCTCTCTGTCTATTTCAACAACAACTTCACACTGAAAATGCCCTATTCAGCTCTCCTAGTGGAGATTTTTTTTGGTCCTAATCTAATTTACCAGGTTCTTCCCAGCTCTGGCAGATATGCCAGAGATATGGTTTAGAGACATGGTTTAGTAGTGGACAGGTTATGGTTGGATTTGATGGTCTTAAGGGTTTTTTCCAACCAAATGCTTCTGTGATTCTGATTCTATACTCGGGTATGCAAGCACTTGCTCTAGGAGATCCCTGAGCGCATGGATAGGAGAGGAGAGAAAGAAAGAGTTGAGTCCCTGTCTGCCATAAATCTGAAAGAAATCATTACCATAAGCCACACAAGTTGCCTGCAGAAAAAAAATAATTACTTTAATCTCTTTTTCCTCCAATTCCTTTCCTAGTTGGTGGAGTACCTAAAACTCAAACCAGACGGGCTGATTTTCTACCTGAGGGAAACCTGCCCCAACCCCAACATGCCAGGTGAGCCGGCGTCTCCCATTTTACCACTGAGTGGGGCCAGTTTGAGCAGCACCAGCCCAGATTTCCTTTACTGTGTCAGCCTCTGGTGGTGAGGTAACGGAGAGGTCTCTGCTCCTCTGGCAACCTGGGCAAGTCTCAAGTCACGTTGTCTGCTCATCCCTCCTGTGTGTCCCCCATGCTGCTCCTGGACTGGCGAAACTGTTGTGTGCAGGTTGCCACTTTCTTTTCCACTTTTTGACTTCTGTGCAAAGAGTCGAGGAAGAAGTGGCCACTCTTCAGACATGGCCTAGGGTGACTCCAGCAAGACAGGAGCAGATGGAGGAATCAGTGCTTCAAACAGATTAGGGGCTTCTGGTGCCAAACAGACGGCTTCTTAAAAATGACCTGCTTATTAGGCAGCAGGAAACAACACGTCCTTCAAGTCTGGCTCCTGGTAGATCTCTTGAGCTGAATGCTCAAAGCCATGGGTCACTTTGTGCTGGCCCAAGTATCACAAATGTCCCTTCAGAGACAGAAGGGACAGAGCCTGGGGTACAGCTCAGCCATTCTCTGCACTGGGACTGATGGAGGTGTAGGGTCCTCCAGTGGGCCTGTACCTCCCTGAGAGCTGCTCTGGGAATAACGCCCACATCCAGGCACATTTCCACACCTTGTCTGGCTACAGCTGTGGAACCTGGCCTTTGCAGGGGAGTGGATCAGACCCAAGCATCCACGCAGCATCCAACTGCTCTGATCCAGCTTGGGGCATAGGCAGATCCTTAATAACAACTTCTCTCTCTTGATTCGCAGCATCTGCAGCACCAGCTCCACCAACCCACCCCTCTGTGAGTGTAAGTTCTGGGGAGAATCTGTTTATTGCTACCTCCGTAGATTAATGTTATTGCATTTCAAGCTTGCTGATCAAACTCTTCTCTTCTCTAAAAGGCAATAGCTCGAATGGAATATATTAAGCCCAGCTGCAATGTTGTCCCCTTTCCAGCTTGGATGGGGATAAGGAATAGCTGGGCACAGCTACCATTAGAGCTGAAAATGGTTTCCATTCATACTGCACTCCTTGCAACATGTGGGCCTGTCCTTGGGGAGCCCTCTCCCCACTTTCCTCCTTGCCAGGCAGGAGCGAGGAAGACGCAGTTGGATTCTGGGAACGCTCAGCCTTTCTCCTGGCCGATGGCCACTGGCCAGGTCTTTGTGCTCCCTCTGCGTCCCTGGCCTCGGAATATGTCTGCGCTCTGACACTGCTCCCAATTCTGAGCAGTGTTGAAACCAGCCAGCTTGGGCCATATGAGCAGCCCATCCCAGATGCTAAATAAAGGCCTGAGCGTTCATCCATCTTCTCAGAGAGCTTTCCCAGTCTGTGGTGGGATCCCATGTTGTGGTGACTCTGCAGCAAGCAGCACTGGTGTTCAGAGCTGTGCTGATCACACGTACCATACCACTTTGTTGCTGTCTGCTTTTGGGACAGTGGGTGTATACAGTGTCCATGTAGGCTCATGGGGGCCACTCTTTGGGCAGGTAGATGGGTTGTCCGAAAGCTGAGATGCCTCCAGGCTTTCCTACGCTGTGTCCAGACAAGCTGCAGAGACTTGGTTGGGATGACCCCTAGGCTGGGATGGCACTCCATGACAGCAGACTTCTCACTTCAGGGTGTGGCAAGCAGAGGGGTCAGAGAGCAAAATGCATCCCTGTGTGCATGCCCCTCACTGCTGGGGTAACCATGGAGCCCTCACCCCACGCAGCTCGCAGGCTGGTTACTGGAGGTAATGCTGCATTTGGTTTCCATGGTAGTGAAGCCCCCCAGGGCTGATCCCCGATGTGCAGCTGTGCCAGTCAGGACTGGAAGAGGAAGGTTGGCTTGATCCCACTCCAATTTCATGTGCCCACCTGAGGGCCTTTTAGAGGAGTCACAAGCTGGGGATCCCTGTCCCTCTCCTCTCCCATTTCAAACTGAAGCAGTTTCCCCTGGCTGCTTTATCCACTTTATCTCCGTTTCTTTTCCAGAGACATCTTGGGCCTCTCAATGCAGATGGTTACACACCAGACCCTGTAGGTGAGCATCTTTGAAAGCCCTCTCCTCCAAACAGGAGGAGACAGTACCTCGGGATGCCACAGGAGCCATGGGGGTTACCTGACACATCTGTGTCACCTTCTGTGCTACAAAGCCCCTTTCTAAAAAGGCACCCAAGAGCATGCCACTCCTGGGCCCTGAGACAAGAGTATTGCAAAATTCTGGCCCACACCCAGCACCCAGTAAATCAAGTCCTGTCCCATTCCCCACTGTACCCAGCAAACCAAGCCATGCCCTATTCCCCGTTTCCTTCCTGCCTACCAAGCACGCAGTGTATTCAGTTGTATTTCAGTGGAGTGAAGTCATACACATGCCCTGGTCCTGCATAGTCTAATGTGTGGACACCTCTCCCCATTCTGGTTCCTCCAGCAGCTATAACTAAGGGGAGCCATGGGTTGTGAAAGGGAGATGCCCAGGATTGGAGAAAACCTTCCCAACTTGTGAGAGAGGGAGAGATGGAGAAGGATATGTTGTTTACAGCTGCAAAAAATTGTCTCTTTCCTGAAGGTGCAGGAAAGTCACGCCTGCTGCCCATGGACACCAGTGTCTACGAGAGCCCGTACAGTGACCCTGAGGAACTGAAGGATAAGAAGCTTTTCCTGAAGAGGGACCACCTGATGATTGACGAAGTGGAACTGGGGGCAGGAAACTTTGGCTGCGTCAAGAAAGGAGTCTACAAGATGAAAAAGTGAGTGCTGCCCTGAAGGGTGCTGAGGAAGAGAGAGGAGGGTGCTCCAGGCTAAGTTCAGGGCTGCACCCAGCTGTCCTGTTTCTAGCTAGAGGGATCCCAAAATGATAATGGGGTGGAGGTATAAAAGATACTCTGGAAGGTCAGTGCTGAGTTTCTGTGGATTTTTCAGCCTCTTTGCCCTGAGAGTGTAATCTCATAAGTGGCATAAGACTGGCACTTCTGAAGGCATTTGCTGAACTCAGAGGAGCAGGTCCATGCTTCTAAGGTCATCTTGGTCCATGTCAGGGCACAGGAGTGAGACTGAGATGTGTGACCCTTTGCTGTGTCACTGGTTGTCTGTGAGTCCACAAAGGTGGCCTTTGCCCATTTCGTGACTGAGTTTTCCCCTTGGCAATGATGATGCAGATCTCAGTGTGCGAGGTGATGCACCTTCAGATCTATGGATAGCAAATACTGACCTACACTTGAACTGGTGAGATGACCCTTTTTTTGGCTTTCTAGTGAGCTTGAGACACCAGTGTTGTGCAGGGCTCAGCCAAAACAAGATACTGAGACTGCTCTTGAGCGATCAAACAGTACCACATGAGAAGTGGTTTGCATTCCTGGCTGTGATACATGGGTCCAGCTGCTGTTTAGTACATCCCATGCGTGTTCCTCTTGTGCCCTGTGCAGGAAACAGATCGATGTGGCCATAAAGGTGCTGAAAAGCAACAATGAGAAAACAGTGAAGGATGAAATGATGAAGGAAGCCCAGATCATGCATCAGCTGGACAACCCCTACATTGTCCGCATGATTGGGGTCTGCGAGGCAGAGTCCTTGATGCTCGTGATGGAGATGGCTTCTGGAGGGCCACTCAACAAGTTCCTGGCTTCCAAGAAGTGAGTACTGAGTAAAATGTGACTGGCTGATTTTCTGCACTCATCAAACTCCCTTCTGCCAGGAGACCCTGGCTTTGTAGGAGGAGGGAAGCTGATAACAGCAGAAAGAGATGACTTTTCACGTGAGGTAAAAGGGACTGATGCTTCCGGAGCAGAGATGTCCATGTTCATTTTCCCTTGCAGCTAGAAAACATGGAGATGACTGTGGTGTACAGAGTAATGGCAGATCCTTTATTACTGAGTTGTCCTTTCATCTTCTCCAGAGACGAGATTACAGTCAGCAACATTGTGGAGCTGATGCACCAAGTATCCATGGGGATGAAGTACTTGGAGGAAAAAAACTTTGTCCACAGGGACCTGGCAGCCAGAAATGTACTGTTGGTCAACCAGCATTATGCCAAGATCAGTGACTTCGGACTCTCCAAGGCTCTTGGTGCTGATGACAGCTACTACAAGGTAAATAGAGAGCAAGGAAGAGGAGGTGATAAAGAGTGAGCCAGGGCTGATCTTCCCCATGGTGTGCACCAGTGGGAGATGGCACCATGGGACAGCATCCTGCCCCCAAGGATGGCTGAGCAGGGACTGGGCTAGGATTTGGGGCTTAGGGCTTGGAACCTTGAGCTCCTAGCCCTTGAGCTCCTAGCCCAGGGGAAGGGGATGTTTTCAGCAGTGTGGGATTGCATATGACACAAATATTTAGCAAAGCGGAATTCCACTTCAGCTCAGAGCAGCCTGTCTCAAGGTGGAACTGTTCCTCTTTGCTTTGCTACAGGCCAGGACAGCAGGAAAGTGGCCTTTGAAATGGTACGCCCCAGAGTGCATCCTCTACCACAAGTTCTCTAGCAAGAGTGATGTATGGAGCTACGGCATAACCATGTGGGAGGCCTTCAGCTACGGGCAAAAACCATACAAGGTGAGGCAGAGCTGGATCCATCATGGATGGATGCACAGTCCAGTCTCCCACTCTATGACAAGCTGACACACACTGAATCTACAATTCCTATTTCTTTGAGTGGTTGCTCTTTCCACAGCTGAACAGAGGGGAAAGGAGTCAGGCTCACTTCCACTTTATGTAAGGCACAAATCAGATTGTTTGGATCCTGCAGCTTTTTGTTCAGTTAGGGGAGAAGAAACAGGAAACAAAACAAATTAATTTGGGTTTGAATACAAGCAGATCTTCTCTTTGATCCTTCTACTCACTTGCAGAGCCGAAAACCCAGTTGCTCAGCCACTGCTCTGCTCAGGCTTGGGATGGGGTCTGCAGGCCGGGCTGGCCACAACGCAAGACACCACTGCTGGGTGCTGGGGTTGAAAACACTGACTGCACGAGGGGTGTGGTGCATGGATCCAATGCATCACCCTAGGCCCAGGTTTAATCTGTCTCTTCTAATCCTGTTGCCAGCTCCGAAAACATTAAAGCATTTTTCCACTTGCTCCTATCCTAGAAAATGAAAGGCCCAGAGGTCATCAGCTTCATAGAGCAAGGGAAGCGCATGGACTGCCCCACGGACTGCCCGGCAGAGATGTATGCCCTCATGCAGCAGTGCTGGACCTACAGGTGAGGCTTGCAGTAGCTCAGCTCTTTGCTGGGCAGCAGATCTATCAGATCAGCACACGCTGTCTAGATGGTGACAACACAAAGTGAATGGTGTCTCCTGCCTTGGTCTTATTCCCCAGTCCATGACAAATGATGCACCTATTTCTTTATTATCATACCCCTCCATTTGCCTGTACCAACCTTGGAAGATGTCAGATCCTCTGTGCCTTTGCCCCTCTCCATCCCAGAGAAATCTCGGCTGCCCTCCTAAGCCCTGGTACAACTGGGCTGCTGTTCTGTCCCAAGTTCTTCTGTGCTTGGTATCTTCTCATTGCATCAGTCCACTTTTATGCCTTCTCTTGACTCTATTTGTTCCTTTCTACCCTTGCAGATGGGAAGAACGTCCAGGATTTATTCCTGTGGAAAACATGATCCGCTCCTACTACTACAGTATTGCTACCAAGACAGAAAATGGGCCAGAGACAGAGGACGCATTAAAAGCGACTCTACCCTGAGTTCCCCTCTCTGCCCCTCAACACATACCCTTCCTGCATGGGACCTGCAAAGGCTCTTTAAGAATTTTTGCTTTAACGACTCAGTTGCTGGTTTTGTTTCTCAAGTAGTTCCAGAATGAAGAACCTGGAAGCAGCAGACAGGGGCACTCAGCTGTGCCTTGTGTCTCCAGACAGCTGGCCATGATTTCCATCTCCAGTCTGACCCAGCAAGGGACAGCACAGACAGGTTTATAGTTCCTTCTTACCCACTTCCAAAGCTATCCTAGGACCTCAGAGCCTAATGCCTACCAGGCTCACTAAGGATGAACTGTGTTGCCTCCAGCAGACCTGGATTTTTCCAGATACCTTAAAAAACAATTCTTTCACAGGAAACCACCAAGTAGACATTTCTGGTGAGGTTTGCGTGGGGTGGGACACACAACAGGGACCCATCGAGTCCCTTTCACCTTGGCTTACGATAAAAGCAGCTGCTGCACTGCTGGCTCCCAGCAGGGATGGAGAGGAGCAGGGGGACAGAACTGCATGGTGCCACTGCTTTGTCCTCCTCGCACCCTGCCAACTGCAGCGCTTGCACCCTGGGGTGCTGCCGTGTGCCTGTTGAGCACAGAGCATGGGGTATGTCCCCCTGCACTGCCACAGCCCTTCAAAATGGTTATGGCTCCTGAAACAACTCCCAGGACCCATTGCTCATCTCCTGGATCCCATCTGGCCCCTCTGTGCTACTGAAATGAGTGTCTTGCTTGTCAAGCCTGAACATTGGTCACCCTGTAAATAAACTATTCTATATTTTTTAACATACTTATGGCTCAGACTATTGAACAATCGTAAATATTTGCAACTGCTTCGAGCTGAGAAGAAAAAGAATTGCAATTTCCCTCCACTAGGCCAGAGTTTCCTTCCTTGATGTACTCCATAACCCTGCAGAGTCACCAATCTGGTCACGCTTGGGCTGGCTTCAGTGCAGAGCTGGAGCTTTCTTGCAGCTTTCTTGCAGCTAATGGCCTATCTCTGCTGTGGAAAGCCACCTATTATGGCTTCTACTGGTCTACCCTAGCCCCCATATGCAGCGGATTACCCATGTTGCGGGGACTGTGGTCTGCACTGTTGCAGAAAGCAGAGTGGTTGTGAAGGCAGGGGAAGCGGGGGAAGCAGAAGATCAGAGTCCTGAGATACAGTGAATAGAACACTTTATCTCTCGCCATCTTCTGGTATCTGAAAGCCACACAGTAGCTCATACAGAGCACCTTGTCCCGGAGGTAAAATAAACAGCTACAGCCCAGGTCAGGGCACAGCCCTTATCTAAAACCTTAGCATGAGGTGAATTTGATCTGAAGACAGTGGTTCCTGGAGAGCATTCAGGTATGTGGCCTGAATTGCTCTCTCATACAGCCTGTTTAAGCACTTGGAGAACCTGGGTCTGATGAAAAACAAGTGTTCCTCTCTGCTTGCTTAGACTACAGCCAAATAATTTTCTCGCTCAGTCACATTAGCTTGTCCTGTATGCTGGACAGCTGTGGACATTTTATCCCTACCAGTAAAGGGGAAAACAGAGGTGTTAGCGGAGAAAGTGGCTTGTTCCTGTGTTTTAAGTGAGTTAGTGGCAGACAGGAAAAAAGTAATCTCCTATGTCATGTTTTCCTCCCAGAGAAAGCAGATATTTGGATGGAAAAGAGAAGCTTCAATGTGCTTTCTGCTTGAAAAGCACTGCCAAAACATTTTGTTTAGACTTTTATTTCAAAACAAATCAATTTTCTGGTTTGAAATGATTTCTCACATTACATTTTCAGCTAACTGGTTGCTGGTATTTTTTCAAATGGGGAAGGAAAGCACCAGCAAAATCGTATCCCCAGAGGAGCTTCTGGTTTAGTTGGAGACAATTTCAAGCACATGTGTGTGCATGTCCCCCAACAAAAGAATGTAAATCCCTTTAGATTGTGCCACAAAGATAAGGGGCAGGGGCTTCTCCTTCTGAAAGCCATCCAAGTCCAATGTCAGGAATTGCTATGGTGGAAAAAGGGAGTGAGACAACCAGGACTTGAAGCCACAGGGCTCCGTGACTCATGCATTGTTGCGACTTTTGGCATATATGAGGTCTGACAGTCACCCCTGAAGGGAATTTCCTTTGAGTGCAGGCACTGCCTCTCTTCTGGGCATCCCCAGTCTGCAGCCACAGAGGGGCTTAGCCCCTCTCTGGGCCCCACAGCGCAGACTGGGACAGCCTCTTCTTCCCCATCCACAGCATGGACATATCCAGTGCTGTGCCCCCTCCTCACCCACTGCTGGAAGGTCCAAATATTGAAACATGTTGCTGGACCTTTCAGTCCTCTCACTCACTGATCCCAGAGGTGCTGGGTGTTCAAGCAAGAGCTGTGTCACTGCTAAGATGAAGGCACAGGCTGTAGTTAGCACAGTGGTCTATGGCTGCTTCTGCTCTCCCCAGATCCTCTCTTTTCTTGCAGATCTCTCCTTACCTCCTTCACTCACCCCACTTCCCTCTGTTTTATCTGTCTCTTAAAAGCTCTTCTGATTCTTGCACCCTCCATCTTGCAGGAAAGATGAATTTCATCTTCCAACTAAGCACCCACAGTGATAACATGGGACATGATAAAATACTGTAATCATGTCTGATCAACACTATGTAACACTCCATCATATCAGCAATGCAGATCTATCTCATTCCAACCTATCTTATCACAAATAAGCCTATCTTATCACCAGTACATGCCTATTTATCAACTGCACTGTGATATCACAAGCACACACTGACCTTTCTATCTCTTGCAGCTATCTAGGCACTTTCATTTTGTTCAGCAGCACAGCAGCTACATGACTAACACAACTCTGTGCTCACCGACCTTTGTATTGTACCCCTAAATAATTTACTGAAACAATGCAAAACTACATTTTCAAAGCTAGTGCTGGATATTTTCCCCTCTTTCCCCAAGAAGAGCTGCTTATGAGGTTCCTCTGGGCACGGCTCAGCGCTGCCAGGAGGAATCCTGCTTTGCTGCTGGACTGTCCAGGTTTGGACTTTCAAGATCTCCAGATGGCTCCAGCTGTTGGCATCTTGGAGACACTACAAGGGCAGGGCACAGGCCCTCACTGTCCTCACCCTTCTTGTTAAGAAATGTCTGGCAACTGTGAAGTGATAGAATGCTTTGGTCCTGCCCTGATGAAATGCACCTCAAAATCACAGATTTCTTCATAAAAGTCAGGTGAATCACTGATCCTACACTGTCCACTTTTCTCCCTCCATGATAGATCAACTTGTTTTTAATTGCAGCAGAGGGAAGTGAGACAAGGAAAGGATATGACTTGTCCTTGGTTGCACAGAGGCCTGGAAGGAAAGCTCCCATCCACCTTTGTCTGTTTTCATGCTTTCATCTCCAGATGATGTCTTCTTTTTATGCTCAAAGGCATTTATGGTTCAGAGAAGCTCAAGAAGCCAAATGATGGCCCAACACAAGAAGTGCCATCCCATGCATTGATATACTCGTTCAGCAGTGGCCCAGAATCAGCCAGGTCATATTGTAGAGGCTTTTACCATCAACTCATTGCACGTGAAGAAAAAAAGGATGCGCAAGGCACTGGAAGAGACAAACCGAGGTGCAAAATTCGATGCTTTTTGCTGACAAGAGGAATGCAAGTGATGGTGCTGGTTTAGGTCTTAATGAGTATCCAAGCTCTGAGAAAAAGAAATCCTCTTTTCAAAGCAGGAGGAAATTACTTATTAATCTGGTAAAGCAGGTGAGACTTGGACTGAGCCATCAAGAATTTTCTTCTTTTGTCCCTGGTTTTGTTAATGTTACCTTGGTTTCACCTGTCAGATAGAAATCTGTGTGCCAACAAAGGAAACTGTAAACCTGTCTTCACAAGTGAGTTTTTTTGAGCAGCAACAGAAATCTTGGAAAATAAGAGAGGCGCCGGTACTGACTGAGAGGCTGTTGGGAAGTGGTAGGAAATTCAGCATTGCTCATCTCTTCCATCTTGAAATGACCCCATCTGAGGACAGGACCAGGCTGTGGAGTGAGGACAGGCACAGAGACCCTGCCTGCCTGACCAACTGGAACAGCGGCAGAGCCAGGCCCTGCAGTGAGCCAGGAGGTGCAGAGCCATCAGACAACCCATGTCACAAAGAGAGGCTATTTTTGTCCCCAGCTGCCAGCAAACAGCGGGAGCTGTGACAGGTGGTTTCAGCAGCTAATTCTCTGTGTCGGTTTTTGTGGCCTTACACCATCAGCTTTGGTCCATGTAAGATGTCGCTCTGTTCAATCTGCACAGGCAAATCAGGGTACGGTGCTGGTGTTCCCACTGCCTCTTCAAGGCTTCTGCTCTGCTAAGATGGCAGTTCTGGGGCTTTGTTCATAAAGCCTGAGGGACTTGCAGGTATCCAGCAATATGGCTCTTGATCTGAGGTCCACTTATGTCCCATCACCTCCTCAACTCATGGGCCCTCCCTGCCTGTGAGCTCCAGCCCAGGTTTCCACTTGCAGCTCTGGGACGGGGTGAAGCAGCCTCTCACAGAGCAAAGAACTCACAGTTCAGAGTAACCAGGTGCTGAAATGTTAAATAACCAACTCCTTCTGCAAATATATTTTACTAATAAATTAATCTATTAAGTAACCAACCAGTTTGTCGTTGCTGTTGCTATAAAGGGACTGCTTTTCTTCTTTTGTAACCTGGCTGGGGCATTAGGCTCTCTGCTACACTGTCTGGGCAGTGAAAGAAAGAACAGCTCCAGAAAGAAACTTTAAAAGCTGGCATGACATTTGATCCATTTTGTTCCTTTTTTTAATCAGATGTTGTCAGAAATGTTGAAAGAGGGTAAAACACAGGGCCAGTCCTCCTAAAGCTCATAAATGCATGTGCTTGTCTGCAGAGTGATTTTAGTCCAGCCATCCTCAAGAGAAGGCAGCTGGTGGTCTCACAGTCTGTCAATTTTGCTGTCAGAAGCCCACCTCCCTTTTGCATCAAAACCGGAATATATCATTTGCAAATTTAGAAAGAGTGGTTGGTTTTTAAATGATTTTTAGAAATAAAATGTCCTATCCTGGGACTCAGAGAGTGTGTGGTCACAGAGCTGCCACAATGTGGGGAGAGAGCTGCGGAAGCTGGTACCTAACTGGTGTCTTGGCCTCCATGAGCTGGTCAGCTGGGAGATCTTGTAGCCACAGAGCCAGGAAGCCCAGGGACAGGCAGGCAGGTGGGTGAGCTGGCAGGGGTGGAGGCAGGCTCACCCATCAGACAGCCTGGACAGGACTTGCTTTGTTTCCACCGAAAGCTTTGACGGAATCAAAACCTTTCCACAGAACACCTCAATTCAGTCTAATCAGCATTTTCGGATGGAAAACTCTTCTGTAGGAAAATTTCCATCCAACTCAAGTCAGTTACTCCTTGGGCAAATGAGTCTGATGTGGGTGTAAAGCACAGTCATGGCAGAGACGTAGCAGTTGCCACATCCTTTGGCATGATGTGAAGAGGGATGTGGTGTAACAGGCGATGGAGACCAACATCACTGTACCGTGTCACCCTGGACAAACCTAAAAAATCAATTTTAGCCAAGTGTCAGTGAATCTGGGGAAATAGGCTGGAATGACAAACAGCCAAGAGCCCTGGATCTGAAGTGAATAGGAAATCCTGTTTAGGCACAGAGTAACAGGTGGACACCCAGCCCTGCCTCTTTGCTATCTCTCTGCCCTTTCTGTTCCCCAGAGTAGTACTTTCTAGAAACAGTTAACCTAATCCTTCACGAGTTTGCTTCATTGTTACACGCAATGCCCTGCTCATTTGCAGTTTTAACACAGTATGTTCAACTGCAGCAAATCTTACAGAAAACAACACTTTTATTTGCAAGTAAGAAGCAGAGCAAACACCTGTGTGGGAAACGCTGGCAAAAGCAGGCTGTAATTTCCAGCCTGGGAAGCAGAATTGTTGCTTTCTCCTCCAACAGGAAAGATTAATCAGCAAACTGGCTTAACTAATGGTTTAAAGCACAGATCGCAAACTTGGTTCTTTATCAACTCTGAAACCAGGTTTAAGTGTAATATTTGTCACAGTGCAACTGTTTGATGATGTTCCAGTTTCCACTAGCATGCTTCCAAATGTGCATACAACTCTACTGCATAAAGGCTTCATAAGCCGGGACATTTTAGTCCTGCTTCTGCACAGATGCTTATATTACACTGATGCTATGGTGAAAGCAATAAAGTGATCCTTTCTGCACTTATGCAAACCATACCTTCAAAAAAGAACTCAAAATCTTTGTGGCAGTCTCTAACAGAATATACTGTCCAGTTCCAGGCATTTCAATATGAAATTTAACTAGTAGGTATTCAAACACATGCAAAATAAAAGTACTGATATGGAAAAAAAAATTGCAGTGATTAATAAAAGATAAACCATAGATACAATCAGTGGAAAAAGGGAAAGTGGTATGTTTTGTGTGCTTGTGTTTGAACTGATACAAAGAGAAACAAGGATGGAAAAAGTCTTTAATGGACTGTAAATGAGTTAAAAAAAGACACAGGAAGACAGATATTGAATCACGTTAATAGTTCACCTAGTACAGCATCCATTTTCGCAAATGTAAAGCAGCAAACAATCAGCAAAGAGAAAGAAATTGCACAGAAGCCTAGGACCTGATATTTTTGGCAGCTTGTTTTAACACCTCCGGTGCTGTTTTGGCATATTCAGGAAAAAAAAACACAAATAAATTTACACTGGGAGGAGCTGCAAAGATACAGCAAAGGTGAGGAAGGGTCAGAGAAGTTACTGAGTAGGAGCATAAATAATTAAGTGAGCTGAGACACAGAAAGTTGAAGGTAAGGGAGTCTTTTTGTGATATGATATAAAAAAACCCCAGAATAATCTACTCTCAGGGCCAGAAATTCAGCAAAGGGCAGTTAAGACATTGGCACAGTGAAAATTTCAGATTATACTCTGAGGCAAGTATAAAATATAGGAACCACTTTTTAAAGGTGATATTAAATTCCACTTTGCCATCTTTAATCCTCCATCTCATGTAAAATCCTCTGTTTTGTCTCCATTAATGTGATTTTAGAAATGAACAAAAATCTTCCCTCTAGGTTTTCTTAATTCAGTTTTCTCAATCAATTACTCTCCTTGATTGTAGCTTTCCTTAATCAAGAACTCCTGCTTTTTTCACTATAATTCAGGGATTTTTGACCTTGTTTCTCTGTATACTGGCAGTCCAGCAAGCAAAGACCAGACTCCTGAAAGGGGCCCTATTTTCTTCCCATATCCCACCTGTTTTGCCTTTCTCTATGCAGGGGTCAGAGCCCAGAAGACAGTGGAGAGAACCAGCTTGGCAAGATGGAAGCAGGAGCTTGGGCTGATGGAGGACACAGCTTACATGGTTCTCCCTCTGTCACTGGGATCAGGGTGCCTTAGCACAGTCACAGAAGACCAACGTAAGGGAAAAGACATTTCAGAGTTCAAATGAAGAGGGAATTAAGCGATGGGAATTTGTGGAGGTCATTCTTCCAGCGAGTAAATGGAAGGAGGATGTAAATGTTCCTTTTGAACAGCTTCCAAAGGACAGTATGACTTACAGACAGAACAAGTCATTTTCCCTTTCTGCACTTTGTTTTCAACCCTTCAAACTGCAGAATAAAATCTCTGTGGCACTTTGTGCACGTGCAGAAATTGTCAGGCATGTTTATGCCCTGGCACGTGTGCAGAACGTTGTGTGTGTGCCTGTATGCACACAAGGATGCTCGTGTGCAGATGTATTTTCATGCACACAGCAACAAAGATGGTACTTTTGTTTGTACTTCTCATGAACTAGTTATTATCTACCTAAAGTGGAAACCTCCTTGTCCTTTCAACCTCATAACTACAGTGGATGTGAACTCCTGGGCTCTCCATGCCATCTGTGATCTAATTTTTATGAGAAAACCGATTTATTTCCCCACATACACCCATACCCTTCCTGACCTACCAGTTTTTAAAAACTCTATTTACTTTATTGAGCTGCATGTACTGATTAATAATATGCCCTGATGCAAGTAATAAGAAGTCTGTGTTTCCTCTTTATTTTATTGATACGCTGCACAGAATGAGGCAGCATATTTAAAATACAACTATTGGTGATGTAGCAGTAAAATATACAAGTAACTCAGCTGCTTAGCATTTAAAAGAAGTGTTAAATGATATGAATCCCAGGTCAAAAGGGATGAATGTTTGAGCTTATTGTTTTTATTTTTATGGCAGTTTCATGAATCTAAAGATGCAAGACAACAGGTAGAGATTCTGGGAAATCGGGTAGATCAAAATGGGAAGTAAGTCAAACAGAGACCAACTGACTTGATTTAGATCGCATAATGCATCAGAATTGCTAGATGCCAGGGTTGTATCTTAACCACAACAGCATCCTTTCTCCCGTAGAGCTGTCTCATTGGAAGTGCTCAGGGCTGGCTTTTTGTTCGTCACCTCCTACACGGGTGGGGACAGCTTTCAGCACAGCAACGCTTTCAGCCACAAACACAGGGAAAAGCTTTGCAGACCAGCTCTGCGCCCACGCTTACAAGTTTTGTTGATCGTGAACACAAAGTTTACGAATTTCATTTTGGCAGTTGGCTTCCTTTGAAAATCTACTCTTTGCTATTAGAGAGGAAAGGAAGTCAAAGTCTAGTTTACTCTACAGTTTTCTCAGTGACACCTTGAATACCTGCTTTCTGAGTTTTTTCCCTGCCCCTTCTTGCTCAGTCTCATTTGTGAAGTTTTGAAAGGCTGTTATTCCACATATATCGAGCTACTACAATGAATGCCTGCTTTAATTTTCCCCTAATAAGAAGTGTCACAACTACTGACGTTTGGATGTTTATCATCAAACTCCCTTGCCTAGGATCTTTGACCATTCTCCATGCAACCGTTCTGATGGGTCTCATTTTCACTGGCCATAAAGCATGCAATGAAATTCCTACTCCATGTCAGCATGAGCACAAACTTTGGTGATGGAACAGAAATGTTCATTTATTTAGACGGAATGCTCTAATTTCATGCTCTGACTTCAAGGAGAGAATTGCAGAACCATAAATGAAACTTCAGGCCTCAGCTCCCACATCAAGAGGTACTTAAAGTATCTGTTCCTTTAAACATCTACCCTAAGTAGTTTTTTGAGAATGTGACTCTCTCTCACTTTACATCTGTACACGAAAGGAGTAGATTCCCAGTTCAGTCGCAGGTCGTTACTGGTCTATAGAGGAATGAGTGTGTTTCTGCTAAGCAGAAAGTGTGGTCTGCATCTGTGAATGCAAAGAAGGTAAGGACAGGTACAGGAAGGATGGAAGAAGAGTTTCCAAAGAGAATAAGAGGAGGAAGAGTGCAATCTTTCTGATTATCCTTGGGTTTGACACGTGACCACCATGTGAAGCAGCTGCACTTCCTCTCCCTGCAGTTTGCAAGCTTCCTGCAGTTCTTGTCTCACCAGATCCACAAAATCCTCTCTGTTGGGAAATGGCAAATGGAACTCTTTGGATGTCCTGTGGGTATGAATAATCCAGTGAAAAATCCTCCCTCTGCTCCTGCCTCGCTCCAAGAGCTGCCTGCTGCAGACAGAAAACGACAGGCTTCTTGTGCTGCCCCCATTTCATCTTGAGCTGTTTGAATAGCATCAGCCTTCGCAATGAAATAGTAAAATGCTGGCACACCCTGGTCCCAGAGTGAGCACGATGACACCAGAGATGTCAGAGTATTTTAATACCAGAAGCGCCTTCCAACTCTTAAACAATGGCTCAGGCATGACAGAGGGGACTAAGGGGCTTTCTAGCTCCTCAGACCAACTACTTCTGAGTCCTGCCAAGGTCTTTGACCAATCTCAATGCCAAAAACATCCAAGGCCAGAGCAGTGAGAACCCAGCTAAGTGTTATCTTTCTTGCAGTCCAAATCCAAATCAGTGTCCCTCCTTCTCCAGCTCTGTCTAAATTTCCTTATCTCACGTGGCAACAAGTTCCAAAACTTACTCTTATATGAAAGATTTTACTTCATTTAGTCTAAATATATTGTGTTTCATTATTAAGTCCCTGCAGTAATTGGCAGAAGGGGATAGGGAGATTTAAACAGTGTCTATTCTTCCTGGTAGCTGGGATGAATGACCACAGAAGGCAGCGATCACCCAAAAATGCTCTTGTGGTACTTTCTACTCCCTCTTTCTCTGTGGCCACCATGCAAGTAATTCCTCTTGATATCAGTAAAATGCCTGTACAGGTAAAACCCAGCTCAGCTGGGATAAAGATGGTGGCAGAGCAGCGATTTGATTGCTGGGTTTCAGGGGAAGAGTGCTAAGAAGCCGAAAGGGAGGGAAGCCCATGGTCTTGGGTGCAGAGGAGGAACGCTCTGTGGTTGCTCATGTGGGTACATGGGTGAGGTGAGGTTTCGAAGATGAGGTTCAGATACAGCATCTCACCAGGAAAGGTGAGACTCAATGTAACATTTGCAGATTTCCTGCTATTCTGGAGTGTGCTCAGCTCTACCTTGATTTAATAAGAGAAATGGAGCTGCATGGCTGGGAGCCACAGAAGATCCTCCAGGAATGCTGGGAAGATGTTGTCCTTGCAGCTAAAAGTCTAGCGGTCCCAGGACTATGTATTTAGAGCTGTTTATAAATTTCCTGTCCTGTTGATTTTGACAACAGAAAACATTAAAAAAAAAAAGAGTTTTGGCTTTTTGGAGTTTTCCTTCACAGCCTTTGGAGGCATTCTTAAAGCTACATGGCTGAAAAGTAAAAACTGTTTGGAGATCTTTTGGCTGCAATGTTTGATTTTCCAAGCTGAAAACCACTGGGGAGCGGGAAAAGAAATAAGAGAAAATTGCTATTTGCTATGGAAAACTTCTACTTGATGAAAACACACATTTTTGTGGAAAAGATGGTTTGAACAAAACATTTCTCACCCTTTTTTTCATGCTCACACTGCACAACAGACTGGGACAGAGGAGTCATAGGATGATATTACCTTATATCTGAAAAGTGGAAACATAGACAACCAGCTAGAAAAACACTGCCTGCTTTTGCAACCTGATGTGATGGGCTAATCCCTGTTCACTATGCATTTCCTTAATTTTTTATTTCTATCTCTTTTCATGACTAACAATCCACTTTAAAACTTGTAGCACTTTAATTCTAACTTCTAGAGACAGTAAGAATTTTATCTCATTTCTTCACAGGTAAAAAACAGTTCTCACAAAATCAGCATTTTCTGAGGGAAAATTTCTATCTTGCCAAACAAAAAAACCCAACAAAACCCATATCATTATTTCCCAGTGGAAAAAACGAAGCAAAACATTTCATTCACAACATGGTTAAAATTAATACTGTTTGGTCTGTCAAGCCTTGCTGGAGTACTAATTTTCAGTTCCACTCCGCTTTGAACAGCATCCACATGATGAATAGAACGAAGCCCACAGACAGCAGGGATGTGAGGGCACCAGATTCCCATGACGGGCTATTTTGGGAAAACCTGCTTGTGAATGGGATGTTGCCTTGTTGCCTTGAATCACACAGAATCACAGAATATTAGGAGTTGGAAGGGACCTCGAAAGATCATCCAGTCCAACCCCCCTGCCAGAGCAGTATCACCTAGACGAGATCACTAGGGAACTGCACAGTAAAATTCAGCTGCAATAATTATGTTCAAAAGAAAGGATGTGATGTACATCAGTGCACGAGGGAGCATTCAGCACCTACACAGGGTCATGCTTGGGTTGAATGTGTGCTGCTGATGCGTACTGCCAATGATTTGTGGCAATGCTAGTATGTTGCTGCAATTAATAAACATGAATTGGAGGTTATTACTGTTTCTCCGTGATCAGATTCATGGTTTCCTCACAAGAATGCATGCTCCTGAAGTTAGTGTTGAAAAAAAATCTGTGAAAGTTGATCGTGGTTTAGAGGTTCTGGGCAAAAGAGCTTTGTGAGTGAAAACAAAATAGTGATGGATACAGAGTGCATCCTCAGACCCTACAAATTACTTCCTCAGTAATGCTAACAGTCCTGGGTTTATTTTCTTATTCTGGGGCAATCTGAGGGGCTTTGTCTCCACAACAGCCTGCTCACAAAAGTTTTTGTGCTGTTTCTGACTGGCACCCCTAGGTCTAGGATTACAGCAGGAACACAGACCAGTCTGGCAGCACTATAACGCTCACCCAAAATATTCATCTTACAGTGCCTTTACGCCTAATGCAGAGAAAGATGCTAAGGTGTACTTTTTTCTTCTCGATATAATCTAAAATAGATCAGATCACTCACATCCTGCAAATGTCTGTTTCTCTCTATTCATTGTAAGGGGAATGTTAAAGGATAGTTCCATATGTAGAAACCCTGCTTTTGCAGCTATCAAAAGCTAAATGAGATCAATAGTATCCCAATTCTCACTTTTGGGAGCAATGAGTGATAGGAGTGTCCTCTACAGCTCAGCCCCTTCCCAGGCCTGCTGTCCTGCAAGGAAGGAGTCACGCTCTCTCCCTTACTCACAGTAATCCTATCAGAACCAGGAAAAAAAAGATAAACAATGCAGACAGTTCAGCTATACAAGTGTCTACGTTCCTCAGGCTAAAATTTTACTGCTGAAAGCTCAAGGAAATTAAGTTTAAAAATAAAATACAGCTAAACATCCAGAGAGACTTTGAAACATGTTACCCAGAAGACTGAGACCTAGGTTCCTTGGTTCCTTCAATGCTTTTGCAAATTTTAATTCACATTGTTTAAGAAGGCAAACAAGTTATACTCTGGCAACTTGAACTTCATTGGATTGAAAAGCAGGATTCTGTAAAAGCTAACACCCACTGCTATGAATGAAACTGGAATGAATAAAAACTTGCCCTGCAACTGGGATCGTTCAAACCCAAGCATAAAATACATGACTTCTGGTAAGACTCCTGTCGCTTCCTGGACTTGGAGGCCTTTGGTAGCTAAGGTACATCAAACTGCAAATGCATTGTGCGCACACACAGGCACATTTGGGAGGAGGCACATTAATTTTTACTACAAAACAGTTCACCCTGAAGGTATATGAAGCCATCTTCTCCATACTCCTACTTTTAAAAGTTCATACCAGCACATCTGCAATCCCGTTCGTACCTCTCCAGCTGGGAGGTTCAGCCCTCTGAGGTTGTGGAGTCTCTTTTGGAAACATTCAAAACCCACCTGGTTCCTGGGTGATCTTCTTTGGATGATCCTGCTCTAGAAGGAGGTTGGTCTGAGTGATCCTCAGAGGTCCCTTCCAACCCCAACCATGCTGCGACTTCTGTGTAATTCACTGCTCTTACATTTGGTCTCAAAGAATCAGAGTGGGCTGGTGTCGTGGTTTAGGGCTGGGCCGGCCA